>NC_136497.1:117579411-117719411 GCF_053919585.1 Euprymna scolopes
GGTCGGTCCGGTTTTGCCCACGATCCGAATTGAGTAAGAGGAGCTTTTATAGCTAATACGCATCCTCTACACTACCCGATTTTCCTTCTATATCCTTGTCCATGTGTGGCCAATAAACGAAAAGGCGTATACGGCTTTTCTTGTTGATATACCTGGATGTCCTACATTGAATTCCTTGAACATTCTTTTCTGAAATGTCGAAGGAAGTACGACCCTGTCGCTATATAACAGGACGATATCGCAGATTGAATAAATTTCTTCATCCAGTTCGTTATTGCTGATCCTTTCTTTCGTGCGTATAAGAAATTCGCCTACCTCTGCCTTACTCTTAATCTCATCAAGCGTTACTGGAAGTTCTTTTATTGTGTCACATAACGTATTGTTTACTTCAACTTCCGCTTGAATGGCTGCTATTACCATATCCTCAAATGGTACTGTCTGCTTAGGTATTAACCTCGATAACCCGTCTGCATGATCAAACTTTTTAGATGGTACACACTCCATTTGAAAATTGTAATTCAGAAGTATGGTACCCCATCTTTGGAGTGTATTCGCTGTATGTTGTGGTAGCCCCTTTTTCGATCCGAAAATCGTTAATAATGGTTTGTTTGTAACACAAATTGACTACCGTGCAGGAAACGATTAATTTGTTTTTTTTTTACCGCGAATATAATGCTTAGCGTCACTTTTTCAATTTGTGAGTAGTTCTTTTCGGAGGGTAAAAGTGATCGGGATGAATGTGCTATGGGTTTCACTTTTCCATCATCCATTTTGTGCAAAATGCATGCTCCTATTCCATAGGAGCTGGCATCGCTTGCAACTATAATTTCACGCTTGGGATTATAATGTGCCAGAAACAATCAAACGTTAAATTTCCCGAAATGCTTCTTCGCACCCTTGCGTCCAGACCCATTTTTGGTCTTTCCTTAACAGTTCATTTAAAGGCGACCTTAGTTTATAAATATTTTGCACAAATACGTTGTATTCAAACCTAAGAAACTTTCTAAAGACTATTTTCTGGAGCAGGTATATTCTTTATTGCACTCGATCTATCTGGATCCGGCCTTCTTCTATATCTATCGAGTATTTTCCCTAGGTGTTTTATTTTCTCCATGAAAAATGTACATTTTTCCTGTTTTACTTTAAATCCATAATACTGGGTCCTTTTGAATACTTGGTTTACATGAGTTTTGTGTTGTTTTTGTTAGCGCTTTTCATTATAACATCGTCCAGGTACCCTACTGCGAAATCCAACCCATTTAACATAATGTGCATAATTGCGGAAAAATCGCAGGGGCGACTTTGACCCCAAAAGGAAGTCTGTTAAACTTGTACAATCCCTTATGGGTATTAATACATAGCAGCTCTAAACACTCCTCATCAACTGGAACTTGTAACTGAGTTCGATTTTCGATAAATATTTCCATCCACTCAGTTTCGCAAATATCTCTTCAGAGCTCGGAAGAGGATAATGGTGATGTTGTAATGCCCTGTTTAAGCCTATCGCAAAGTCGGCGCAAACCTGAAGCTCCTTACTCTTCGTTTTTATATAAACCGTTGGTGCAGTCCACTCACTGTGATCAATTTTGCAGATGACCTCCATGTTTTCGAGACTTTCTAATTCACCATCTATCTGTTCTATCGCGGCGTATGGAATATTCCTTTTCTTTCTGAACACTAGCTGTTCGTTTACTTTTACGTCAAATTTTGCTACCGCTTTTGTACACCTTCCCAAACCGCCTGAAATACGTCTGGGACATTCTCTTTTAACCCCCTCTTAAGTTTTTCTGCCTCCACATTAGAATAATCAACCTTTTGGCAAAATGAGCTTAAAGGCTGATCCCATTGTCTAAACTTTTCGAACAGATCAGTTCCAAAGAGCGTGTTTGATTTTCGCATGACAAAATTTCTTACTTTATCGGCCCTGTTTTGGAAAAATATTTCGTCAATAATTCTCCTTCGAACGTAATTTTTTCACCACTGCCGCTTCTCGCAGTTTTATGTGATTTAAGAATAGTGTGTCTCCCAAGCCTCTTCTATGTTTCTACATTAATCATGGAAATGTCTGACCCATTATCAAGCTGTAGCCTTACTTTCTTTTTAAACATTTTGACCTGTGCATATTTCCGGATATTTTGTTCCTTTGGTTAAATTTTGGTAAGTTTAATGGATGTTTTTCTACCAGATACTTTGCTACAATGCGATGCGTTATGCCATTTCCGGTGACATTTATCACATTGTTTGAATGTGTAGGAACACTCATTTACCAAGGTTTATTTCCACACCTCCAACATGGTCAAGGTGGATCTTTTCCCTGTTTCTTTCTCTGGTTATTTTTGGAAGTCGGAATTTTATTTTGATGCATCTTTTTTAATATGCGACACCCCGCTTTCCTCTATGCCACGACTGTCTTGGTTGAACTCAATAAACCGTTCACAGTCTTCCGTTAAGTATTGTAGTTTTAAATTCGGTTCGTTTTCGAGTTCACTTAAAACCCGACACCTTATTTTAGCGTCTTCATTTTAGACCAGTCTTTGCACAAATATTAAACATTTAAAATTATCTGATGATAATCCTTCCAGTTTAAAATCGTCGTAATGCTTGTTGACTATACTTGCATAAGTAGTGTAGTCGTCTTCCTCTTTTCTAGTAACATTCATACATTTATATCGCCTATGGAAAAGAGACGTTTTTGCAGAAAACAGTTCCGTAAGTAGCGTAACTGTTTCTTTGAAGCTCAACTCACTGGTATTTTTGGGGAGAATAACATTCGCGAATTTTTATGCTCGGCTCTTCCCAATTTCCTTAGCTATAGCCACACCTTTTCGTTCTGACAAGGTATCACAATCCGATACAAAAATATCCTCATATCGTCTAAATTACTGGACGAAAGTGACATCGTCTTCGGGATTATAATTGAAATTTTCAATAGCGGTCCGCACAGCTGTTTGAGACAATGCATTATGATTATCGTCCGCTTTAGATAACTGTGTCGCCTCCAGAAATTTTCTTTGTTCTTCCTGTGGTTTCATTAATATTTCCTCGAAGCGTTTCTGTTGTTGAAGCATTTTTTTCTTTAAATGCTTATTTAAATATCTCTTCTCTCCTCCTTGTAGATTTTGCTGCTTTTGCAACGCGAAATTTTGCTCTGCCCGGGATTAGAGCAATTCCAACAGTGAATCTTTGAATTTCGCATCCATCATACGAATTCAGTTTACAATTTACGGTTGCATTAAAGAAATATTCCTAAGTAAAAAAATAAACCAAGTTTTCCCCTGATTCTTTTGTTTGAAAACAACAGTTTAGCAGTATTTTTGTAACATAATTTGTTGGATCCTATAGCTCTAGTCTTATTAGAAACAATCCAGCGATATAACATGTGTTTAACATTTTTTTTTATTTGCACGCAAAAATAAAATCTGTCGCTTTAAATATCCGACAAATTCGAATGGGAAACTTTTAGTTTTTTGGGGGTTTTGTTTTCTTACCCTCTTTGCCTTTTGCCAAAAAAATGACTTGATTGTTTACGTGTTTGCTAAGCACAGACGACGTACGAGAATAATTATTTTTCATGGTATGTCACTTTTTCTCTTGATAAAGTCAAGTGTGTTTTTTTTCAAATCCCAGATGTTATGAAAATAACTATAAGCTTGCACGGTATTTGCTTGTTAGTTTTGGACATTTAACTTTGCAGAAGGAAATTCTTACCGTAGGAAAAATGGCTTCTGGTGAAGAAATAATGAAACCTTTTTCCCCTTCTAAAATACTTGGTGAGTTCAATTATTAAATAATTTACAAAATTCGAGTTTTTCGCTGTAGATTTTGCTAGCACGTTTTGTCCCGTCGCCAAATTACTATTGTTGAAATTAATTCGCTGTTAATCCTTGCGTATCCAAATATCTGTTGAAATGACGAAGGTGTTCTGCCGTAAAGATTTTCCGAATTTTTATTTCAATCACTTTTGGTGATTCTCTGCAGTGATGGTCGTTTAGATTCCTTGTCGCCAATATGTTGTGTCGTGGAACAACAGTGAAAATAAAAATAATCAAATCGAGGTTCGGTTAAGGAACAAGTTTATAAACAATAATGCACAACGATAGGAAAGCGTGTATATCTGCTGGGCTCTTAGCTAACAGTTAAAGTGCAGTCGCACCTGTTTCACCGGTGTTGGAATTACTAGCACTATTTATAGTGCTAATCGGTGTAAAATTCAAGGAAAGCCGGTATAACAATTAATAATGACTTAACACCTGACATAGGAGAACTCTTGACTGTAATACCTGAAGGCAACCGTACACACACACACACACACACACTCCCTCTCTCTCTCTCATACACACATATACATATATGAATATATGTGCATATATATTTACATTTATATAAACTCTTATCTTTGTTTTTACATAAGCAGTGATATGTTGCTTCATATCTATGAGCATGTTTCGCACAACCAGTTAAGAGTAACTAAATACCTTTCCAGGTGAGAAAAGCACATTTTGCAATGAAGTTAATATCAGTAAGTTCCGTCAGATGTTGTGAAAAAGATTTGGCTGTATAAATACAAATGAGACCTCAAGTCTGTTTAGATATTGGAAGGATTATGAAAGGTTGGTGGATTCAAGGGAAAGATAGATCTGATGGAAGACTAGATAAATAGTATTCCTATGCGTGTGTGCTGGCCTCCTATAATCTTAAACATACTGGTGTGTATAGGGTCAAAAAGTAAAGGGATTGCGGATTTGGCATAGCTATGCTAAAACGGTTCCAGATTTAATTGAGGTAAATCAGTTATAAAATGAATTTAATTTGACTAGAATTTTTATGTAATATGAAACTGTACGACTTACTTGGCCTTTTTGTATATACTCGCCCGACCACTACCCACATCAGTGAAGAGATCAAAAGATGAGGAAAAAGGAGGGCAACGACGCAAAGATGAAAAATAATAAACATGAAAAAGAAAGAACGAAGGGGAAGAGGGAGAATAAAAAGGAAAAACCATAAATGTATTTATGTCTTCCCATTTGTCCCTCATACCCATCCACTTCTCTCACCGTTAGTCCGATCTCTCATCATAACAATTGACAAAACTTCATGTTATGAGGAGGACTTGATATTTTCGTTTAAAACTTTGTTTACATATAAGCTATATAACCTGAAGAGGTGTTTAGTTACTGGTTACTAGCTGAACGAATATGATCGTGACTGTGTAGCAACCTATTACTGTTTAAGTAAAAACAAAGAAAGTATACACTCTTCTACTTCGGTATTGGGAACTCTTGGATAAACATCGTTAAACTTCATTTGTTACATGATCATTAAGAAAACAATTCCCTCGCATTATAAATATATATATGTGTGTGTGTGTGTGTGTGTGTGGGTGTATATGTTTGTATATATATATATGTGTGTATATAAATATATATATACATATATATATATATATATATATATATGACGGAAAAGTATATCTTGTGCAACGCACTATCAGAGACAGTTTTTTATTCACTGTATATATATATATATATATATATATATATATATATATATATATATATATATATATATATATTAGCATGTGCATCTGGCGTTTGCCGGGTGTGTGTTGAGCTAATAACAAAGTGTAAGTATGAAGGAAGGCTCGAACCTGCACCGCGAAGGAGGAAAATAACGGGAAAAAAGTGACGTTTTAGCTGCTACGACCACCGCCAAACCGGAAATGACGTAGGTTTTAATTAAGACTATAAAATTGAAAGGAGGGTAGGGCTTTTGAAAATATTGGCGAAAAAAGCGATCCTTCCCTGCAGAAGTGCCAAGTTCCGGGTGAAGAAATAAATGTTTTATACCATTTTTCGGTATTTGTCGTCAAAAGAGTCAAGTTTCAATACGATACTGATCTTGTGAAAATCCGTCGCCCATGTCGAAAAGTTAAGGCAGACATGCAAGCATACATCTGTATAGTTATATATTGATAGCTCCAATTTTCGACCCAAACCGATTAAAAGCTTGTCCTACCTCTGAATACCCTTTATGCGAAAGGCCAAATGTTTAGACCAGAAATTGTCTGAGTAAATTAGTAGAGAGCGCATAGATAATTTTTTTTTAAATTTGACTTCTAATATGACTCCTTAATATTTATTGTTTTTGGCTCAGATTAAGTTAGATACATGTTAAAGGAACCTATATCTAAACTTTCAATTGTCTATACCCAAAATTGGCGAATTTAACTTTGATCCCTTAACAGCCAACGGATTACGGAATTTTTTTACAAATATCAATACCTGCATATAAATTTCGAGTCTGTAAACTGGTGACTGACAGAGTTATTGTGTAGGTAAGTGTACAGAGACAGACACCGAGAGAGACACTTTCACTCATATATATGTATATATATATGTATATATATATATGTATATATATGTATGTATGTATCCCCATACATATATATATATGTATATATATACATATGTATGTATATACATATATATATATATATATATATATATATATATATATATATATAGAGAGAGAGAGAGAGAGAGAGAGAGAGAGAGAGGGGGAGACAGAGAGTAAGGACAGAAAGATATATATATATATATATATATATATATATATATATATATATATTTACCTAAGGTAAATGACACAGATAATTTATAGGGGTAAGGACTAATAATTGATCTATGTAAGGACTTATTTCGTATTTATATGAATCCTAGAAATATAAACTTGATATTTCAATTTAGAAATGTTATCCATATTAAAAATATCCGGGTCACGTAGATTTTGTCAATTATATGTGTACAATAAATAAATATTTATTTTAAAAATATTTAACTTAAAAAAAATAGGGGCGTTTTCGAAATCATTTTATCGTTCTTCCTCCAATATAATGTTTAAGTGCATTCATCGATTCGAAGAGACATAAGAGGTATAGAATTAAAGCCCTCAGATCTCCTCGAATTGATAAATGCACTTTAACATAACATTGGAGTAAGCACTATAAACAGATTTCGAAAAAGCACCTATTCATGTGAAGGTTTTCTGGCAATATATCTTCCTGAAAGATGTGCGTGTTATAATTTAATAGTATCAAAAGTGCATTTCAAATCAAGTACTCCTCTAGGCATGTATATCTGCTTAGCATTTTACTCATGGATAATATTAAGGCCAAAAACTAATTAATGTTGCTTTAGTCTAATTTTTAAAATGTGCTTATAAACAGATATCATATTAAAAAAGACTTTATTTCTTCATATAAAAATGCTTCGACAACCGATATGTTTGCTAGTATGTTTATATTATCATTATTACAGGGTGTATATCGTATCGCAAGTTCGTTATCATAAAAAAAACGTACCCCACATCATTGTATCAAACTCCAATACAAAAAGATGACAAATAAATATACAGGCATGTCATTTGTTTTTAAATTTGAGATGAAAATATTTAATGACATTTGTAAAAATATTTAGTAGTTTGGTAAAGAGAAAAGGAATGCAACACAAAAAATATCAACAACAATAAATATGTATGAATCAATTTTGAAGAGTCTTACCAGATTATTAATTTGATAAAACAAATAAATGAACCCCCATATATTAACTGACTAATACTTTTAAGCCATTAAAAGTAAAAAAAATCTACATTGAAGCCCAATTACCTTTAATGTCCTTACATAGTGACAAATACTACGATTACTCTCCTCAACAAGTTTGTGTCTATTTTGTCTCTTATTTATTATACTGTAGAAGTAAAGCATTACACATTACAATATAACACGATTTATGCATTAAAAATATTCATCATATTTCTATACTCCGTGACCTTACGGTAATTTTAACCGTGGCAATTTCGAATAAATATTTAAATATCCTACAGGAATATCAAACTTTAGACTCCAAATCCAAAATTAATACAATAACATTCATTAGTATAATGTAGATCTTTAAATTAAGAATAAAACCAGGAAGATTTCAAATAAATTATAATAGTGTTATTTAATTGTCGAATAAGATGCAAAACATTTAAGTATTAATTCTGCAGGACAGTTACAAACGCGACAACTAGGATATAAAACAAATACTTGTTTTTAAAAACGTTTTTTTTCCAAAATATGTATATTACATATATATATATATATATATATATATATATATATATATATATATATATATATACATATATATATATATATATAGTCTTTAAAGTGTTTAACCTTTAAAACTATACAAAAAATCATTTTTTATCATTCATTAGAAAACCATCTAGTCAGTCATTTAATAACCTGCAATCACTGTATCAACTCGCTCTCCAATTTACTGAAATACCAATAATTTCTTTTTCAAGGGATCATCAGTTGTTTACCATGAAACACTGTTTAGGGGATTTTAAAACAAAACAGTATATTACACTATGGCTCCCCAGCAGTGTTGATCAAACACCACCACCCTTAATCTTAGGAAGAAGACATGTTACAAACATTTAATTCGATTTCCTATTCTTAATTGCAATTACTAACCTTTTCATACTATAAAAATGAATTTCTTACCTGTGCGATTAATCAATTTCCACATTTAAAATGGATACATTTTTAAATTTTTTTTAATTAATCAGTCTTGTATTTATAAGATTAGAATTAATCCATTTAACTACTTATCACCCCCACTATGATCAGTATTTAGTATATTTACATTCTTATTTAAAAATAGATATATAAAGGTTTAAAATATTTTTATATATATACATTTTATATACATTTATTTATTTATTTATTTATTTTTACATATATACATTTTATATACATTTATTTATTTATTTTAATATAAATTTATATTTAATTACAAATACATTTTATACATTGCTAATATAGTTTTGGATTTCCTTTATTAATATAGTATGGTTTATCTGAAACGATTCAAAAGCATCAGGATAACGAACAAATGCTTTATTTAACTGTTTAAATATTTCATTTTTATCCCCACCTTGTTTTATCATCCTTATTACTAAACTAGAAACTGGTAGTATAAAGTCTGTTAGTTTTAAAGTAACGCGAGCTATTCTCAAAAACTCTGACATAATCTTATTATAACACATAAAAACAGGGCAGGTGCTATCTGTATGGGACATAGTACTTTTTTAAAGGGGAAAGCGTTTCTTTTATCAAATATTTTATAAAGAAAAATCCCATCCTCAATTTTTATATCTAAATCCAGAATTGTAGCCTGTTGTCCTCTATGTTCACAATTCAATTTTAATTTGTTTGGATATTTTTTCGAATTAATCATTATCGTTTATGCATATAAGGTCATCTATAAATCTCCTACATCCATGAAAGTTATATGTTTTAGATATATCTGTTTTGAATAGTGATGACATATATATATATATATGTATATGTATATATATATATGTATATATATATATATTTATATATATATATATATATATATATATATATATATATATGCTCGAGTCTATGTAAATACAAATTTGTCCAAAATGGTGCAGGATCCAATCCCATTGGGATACCTATATATATATATATATATATATATATATATATATATATATATATATATATATATATATCCATTGGGATACCTATATATATATATATATATATATATATATATATATATATCCACTGGGATACTTATATATATATATATATATACATATATACATATATATACATATATATGTATATATATATATATACACATAGTCATCCACATACCGTACTGTTCACTGTATCACGGCTCATAAATGCGGTTAGAACAGGGCCTTTCTCTAGCAAGAGATTGAATCAATAACTATCCTAAATTGTCGACAGTTTTAACCTCTGGCGATTGGGATCGTGCCCATCTCATCAAATGTCTATTAAATAGACACTTCCATTGCTTTTACAGTGCTTACGCCACTTTTTCATTTACATACCAACAAACAGCGAGCCTCGCATATATATATATATATATATATATATATATATATACATATATATATATACATATATTCTTAGAATATATACTGATCCTTTTTAAGAAGCTCAATGCATTGCTCTGTATATATATATATATATATATATATATATATATATATATATCTTGTTTATAGTATTCCGAATTTTATTGGGTTTTTATAATTCATCATTCGGTAAGCGTTCATATACCAATAAATTGTAGGTCAGAATGAGATGACTTGAATTGTGAGCTTCAAAATTACCATATTTTGTGATTGAGCATTCATATATTGTTTTAACAAAATCAGTACTTGAAAGAAAGGGATGATAGCAAGAAATCGTGTAGTTGAGCGGTCGCTAAAAGTCTGTCAAAACAATTCGGACGAATTTAAACCCCATAGTTTTCAAAAATTTTCACACCAGACGTTTTGAAAAAGAAAGAATTTTACAATGAACGATATAGAATGCATTTTCTTTTAAAGGTTAATTATGAGAAAATAGTTTACCTACATCGTTTCTCCATTAAAGAAATTCAATCGAATTATCATTTAATTTTTCCGCAAATTACATATGTTAACTTATATATTTTACTACTATTATTCATTAATTAATTAAATTAGATTTATTAATCGCTTTGTTTTATTTTTTAATTAATTATATTTCACGTTTCATCCACGCGAGGATTCGTCATTCTTATGCGTAGAGTTGCGGTTATCTTCGCGTTTTTATATACACACATTTCCTTGGGTTCAAACCTTCCTTTCTTTCCTGTCCAGTGATCTGACCTATTTTAAACCTTGTTATAAATGTGTTTTTGTTTTTTTAGGAATATGTTAGTTCACATATATATATATATATATATATATATATATATATATATATATATATATATGTGTGTATGTGTGTATATATATATGTATGTATGTACATATATATATATATATATATATATATATATATATATATATATATATATATATGATAATTTATGTATATGTATATTTATTTTATATATTTACTTTCTATTGTTATTTTTAATTTAAAAATATTTTGTATCGGTATCCTAGAATATATTATATCCTGTGTACACAGTTGTTCGCTATTTCTCTCCTACAATTTAATAGATGGAAGGGGTCTTTAAAGTATAGGATAGCAAAATTTTCATGAAGCCATAATTGTCTAGGTCTCTATATGTGTTTGCTTGTCTTACTGTTTTCCATTGGACAACCAATATTTGTTTACTAGTGTTGTTTTCATTCGGTGTTTTTTTAACGTCATTTTGTGGTCATAATATCGGGGGTTGAAATCTAAGAAAGTCATACCTATGTTACATTTCTTATTAATCGGATTTTCTCTCGCAAATATTGCTGCTTGGTAAACTATGTTTCTTTGGGGGGGTTAGACATTTATTTTTAAGTGAACAGAGTGTGCGGGATCTACAGTTGCATTTATCTTGTTCATTATTAGTATTTTATTTTGTATTTCTACTATCGTTGTTGTTGTCCGTAGTGGGTGCATTATTATTATTATTATTATTATTATTATTATTATTATTATTATTTCTGCTAGTTACATATGTTTTTGTGTTATTTGTATTTTTCTCATGACGTCCACTTTCTATTGTTTTTCTGTCGGTGTTTTGATTGCTTGTATTTTATATGTTGTTATTGTGTGATTTAATTAGCATCTCTGAATTTTCGCAGCAGCTATATGATAACGTTATGTTATTTTTTATTGAAAACTTGGTGTAAGGGATTGGTTACGGGGGAGTTCTTTTCGATGAGATCTAGAAATTTCTTGCCAAGTATTTTGTTCTGACAATTGGCTGATTAAGAATGGAGCGGTGGAAACTAGGTAGCTGATTGGCTGACTAAAAACTCAATAGAAGGTGCGTATATAAAAACAATATATATATACATATATATATATATATATATATATATATATATATATATATATATATATATATATTGTTGTTTTCCGGTGTGGACAAAAGTTATACGAGTTTTTGTAGAAATTGTACTATTTTCCACATAAGTGTCCCATAATGACTAAAGCATTTTTCGACAAGCTGCACATATCCCCATACCGAACAACGTTTGTCATATAATTTTTTGGCGATAAAACATACTGTCATTCTATACAGCTGTTTCTCATTGAAAATTAATGACCTGTTTTGCAAAACTTATTAATTACTTTAAAAGTAGTAGAAAAAGCAAATTGACTAAAATAAGCTCCATCATAAAACCGAGACACCTATCATTAATAAATAGTTATTTAATGTCTGCCCGAAACTGAAGCTATACTATTACTCCTATACGTTTCTCATTATTCGATCATACTGAATTAATTTTATCGTAGACTATACTGCCGCGTATTTTCTTAATTGTAGTAGACTATTAGTTATATAAATACAATATTATTTGGCATTTACCCCTGCTTCATTTTCTGATACTTAGTTTGGTATCTGTTTTCTTATCAGAAAACCATATAGCAAGGTATTATCCACAATTTTAAAGACTAGCAGACGTCGTAACAGAAATGCTCTTTGGACAACTTAATTTTACGTACTAGTAGTTCAGCGGCAAACTTTATATAATGTACTAGACAGATGGTGTGTATAGATCATATCTTTTATAATGTTTTTCACTCAAACACTAATAATTGTCTACACAATATCACAGTAGTATATGACAATTTAAGCAGAATAAATTAACAATACGTAACTCATATTGATCACAATCCTGAACATGTGAAACAAACGCCGGTCTCTATTACTAAACATTTAATAAATTGTACACTTTTCTTACGTTCGGAAACAGATTTTCGCGGCGTCAATAATGAATATATTTAACAAAGCTCAGCTGTTATTTTCCCACGTTATGCGTTCTTTTCCCCATCGGTTTTCTTTTCCAATGTAAATTGCGTTATGCGATCTTATTCCCCTTGCTATTAGATATTTTATTCAGTGATTCCCATCGGTTAGGTGTATGGTGTATTTGAGATCTGAATAGTGATTATTTTCTCTTTATTTAACAAACCCCTTTAACAATTTAGCTATAACATTATATTTAATCGTCTATCTAATTTGTCCCAGTCGGTATGTATGTTTTCATTAAACACTATTAATTTTGTCTCATTCTTAACAAAGGTTAATAATTATTTTTATTTAATAATCCGACAATTAGAAATATTTTAGAATATCATAATATTAACAATTACAATAAAATATTGTATTTATATAACTGTATGTAATTCCTAGTATCAAGCAATTAATTATTCATATAAGTTGAGAGAATGCTTATTTTAAAATTGAGAAGAACTCTTGTTTCTTTGAAGTTGCCCACCTAATACACACTTTGTGTTATTAACTCTCAGAATTAAATTTAAAAAAAAATCAGTAGAATAATGTATTGCTGAGAATATAAATGTTTAATTAACTTTTTCGCAAAATGTTTATATTGTGGCTAAACCCTGGAGAGTATTCCTCTACTCACATTTTAATTCCCATGGTTTTGATGACAATCTAATGTTTTCAATAATAAAAAAAGGAAAATAGTATACTGTACTAGAGGAAAGCTCTTTTTTATTAGTTACTGCATAAAGAAGAACCGCGTATTTTTCCTAGCATCACTAAACTTACGTTGCTGGATCGGCATAAACATAAACCATTTATAAGCACCACGTTTAATAGATAGAATGATCTGACAGAGATTAAAACGGTTGCCCTACGATTCATGATCTAATCGTTTAAGGATTGCGTCAGTAAATTAGTTAAAACTCGCAAACAAGAAACAATTATAAAACATATACTAATAACGTCAATTACGATTGCAATTTTAACAATTTGTAAAAATATATATAAAAAAGCAAATCGTATTCTGATCCATTTTTTTGTAAGTAGAAAAATTATGTAAAATTATGTGACACGTAAAAATAGGTTAAATAAAAAAATGTTGATTTATGTGAGTTTAGAATAACCGCCGCTTTTACTTTCGGACTTAAAGCAGAGCAGTCATAAAATAGGTAAGCAGACGACATTTTTTAAACCAGAAAATCACAAACCGGATTGACGAACTAAACCTCAATGGAAAATATTATTATCTAGACATATAAATGTGTATTCGTGTGTGGTTGTATTTTCTTGTATGCACAAATATATGTGTACATATAAATGTGTATTCGTATGTGGTTGTATATTCCTGTTTATATATATACTAGACCACCCGTGACCCGTTGGGTCAGTACGTTATATTAGCTATGGAATTCATGTATGAGCGTGACACTTGTGGCATAAAGAAAATAGTTTTTTTTTACATAACAGAAGCATTTCTATGAAAGTATATTAAAATGAAAAAAAGAATATAGATAGATTTCTATGAGTCGTTCTGTTTATTATAATTGTTATTTTTTTTTAAATTACAGTTACTGAATTATAAGTGGTTGGCCATACTTATAGGTAAATATGCACTGAACAGGTATCATAATCCTTATTATAGTTAAATTCAAATTTTGATATATCATCTTTTAAATGAAATTGTTAGTTGAAAGTACAGAATAATAAAAAAAAACACTCTCCATGTTAATAATGGCTTTTTAAATAGAAAATGAAAATAAAATGTAACTTTTTTCATTTAATTTAAGCAAACATTCAGTACCCATTGTGTAAAATAGTTCATTTGTATGTTAATAATAAGGTCAATAAAATTAAGACAATTCTTTTCTATTTACATTTTTTGTACAATTAATTTTTTTTAAAGAAAACTTTTGTTATCCTTTTGCTTAATTGAGACTTCTTATCAGGTTCTAACTCTCTTATATCCAGATTAATTATGTTAATCAATTTATTTTATTGAATATGTATCGCTGAAAAGCACGGGTGCTTAAGCACTTATTGTACAGAAAATAAATATTGTATTCATATGCTAATAATAAGGTCACTAAAACTAAGACAATACTTTTCTATTTACAACATTTTTTGTACAATTTGAGTGTTTAAAAAAAACTGTTATGTTTTCCTTTCGCTTAACTATCCAGTTTTACATCGCTCCCTTTTTCTCTCTCTCACACATATACGTAACTATTTCTCGCGTACGTAACGAAAACAGAGGGAGTAGGAGTGTTGAAATCTATGAGAGTGAAAGTGAGAGGTGTTTTCTTTCACCGCCGCTGTTTCTATTAATAATGAGTGTTGTTTTTTAAAAGGGAGAAGTTTTTTTGAAACTGCGACAGACTTTACGAAGTTGAATGTTTTTAGCCATTAAAAAAACAAAAAACTACGGTTGATTTTATAAAATTATTTATTTACAATGACATGAATTAAAGATTTCTCGCGTACATAACGAAAACAGAGGGAGTAGGAGTGTTGAAATCTATTAGAGGGAAAGTGAGAGGTGTTTTCTTTCACCGCCGCTGTTTCTATTAATAATGAGTGTTGTTTTTCTTGTTTGTTTACTTTTGTTTTTTTAAAAGGGAGAAGTTTTTTTGAAACTGCGACAGACTTTACGAAGTTGAATGTTTTTAGCCGTTAAAAAAAAAAAAAAAAGTATTTGATCAAATTAAATGAAATTGTCTGTATTAAAAGCGATATAAAAATTCCGGAATTGGAAGAACGGATTGAAGACGTTGCTATTTACGCATGCGCAACCGGATGTTGAAAACCGGAAATCTGATTGCAAACATACAAGATCCATAGACTTTTAGTATTATATATATATATATATATATATATATATATGTCTCTCTCTCTCTCTCTCTCTATATATATATATATATATATATATATATATAGATGTGTGTGTGTGTGTCGGTATGTACACACGCATGTATGTATGCGTATATTTTATGCGTTTGTACGTTTATGGATGGATGTCTCGGTATGCTTTAGTCTGTTAACCTTTCATTCTCTATTATAATGCCAACTCTTTTTTTCTTTCTCTTCTCTTACTCAATCACCCTTACACCCGTTTAATTTATATCGACATGCGACTCATGATGTCAACGAAAACATTTGCAAACTTCTTTTCCTGACATGTGTAAAACAGTATATTAACAGAACCTCCTCCCATACCTACTTTCCTATACAATCTACTGTTCCAGTAAAATTATGACCCACTTTATTTATTTAAGACTAATATACAGTCGTTAATCTATTTTTGACTAATCTCCGAATAGGTTGGAATGCAGTCTCTCCATGATTATCTTTTTTATCTCCTTTTGTTTTTTAGAGAGCCCGTAACTTTTAATGATTTTTTAATGTTGTTTTTCTTTTGAAGAGCTCCATTTTTTGTCAGTTTCAGGCATTTTTTTTTAATTTTCTTTGTGGCGTCGAGGGGAGTATATACAGATAGATAGATAAATGGATATTTAATTTTATTTTAAACTTAACGGGGTTTAATTACATTTATTTTGAGGCAAAATACATTCAAATCACTTAATGCATAAAATAATGTTGTGTTCGTGTATAGTCAAATAGCAACGTCTAATCTCGAAAAAAAGATATGGCGGCGTTGAAATAGTAAACCCGAGGATTTGTTTAAAAACTGGATCTTATAAACGGATATACGATTTAAACGTCCAATTAGCCAAGCAACCAATCAAGCTGATCTAAGTTTTTGATATAGAGATATCTATAGATTGATATATAAAGATAGTTACATAGATAGATAGATAGATATAGATGGATAAGCTGTATGCTCATGTTAAAACAACTTTTTTTACCTTAAAGGGGTAGACTGCCGTTATTTCTTAGGAAAACACGTTAAAATAAGTTGAAACAAAAAATATTGGTGGTCTTGTGTATAATTTTAATAGCAGCAGTGGCTTTTCATATCAGACTAAAGTCAGGACCGTCATGAAATATGTAAGCGAACGAATTTTTTGAAATTGGATGCCACTAACCGGAGTCACGAATTAAACGCCCAAACAAGCACGCAAACTGATCTGAGTTTTATAATTATATAGATAGATATTATGTATATATATATATATATATATATATATATATATATATATATATATATATATATGAGAGAGAGAGAGCACAAGCAGGCTCCTTCAGTCTTGGACAGACTATGGATACCCAGGAAGGTTTGCTTGCGCGCGAAATGTTTGTGGCAGGAGGTGCGCAATCTCGAACTACACCTTTCTTGAGACGACATTGTGAAATACCAGTGGCAAGTGAAGTACAGGACGACTGGAAACAAATCCCGAGATAATCGGTGAGCACATACAGCACCTACAATTACAAAATAGTCACCATCAGATATTAAGCATACTCAGCGTTGCTTAACTTCGGTGATCTGAGGAGAACCGGTGTGTCAACTCGATTATGCCGTGTATATATATATATATATATATATATATATATATATATATAGAGAGAGAGAGAGAGAGAGAGAGAGACATATACAGAGACAGAGAAAGAGACAGAGTCAGAGACAGAGAGAAGAGAAGGGGGAGATAGATAGATATATAGATAAATATATTGTATATATTATACTCAGTTTTTATCAACTAAACAGGATTGAATTTAAATTATCTGCCCCTACCACCATCAGAGTAACTAGACACCCCACTAACTCTAACCGAATTATGACTTTGGTACCAAACGCAAAATACTGCTCCTCTCCTTATTGATTAGTTATTTATCCCTTTCAGCCTCTCTTTCTGAATTTGTCATATTCCCTTTTCTCCCCTTTCCTCTTTAAAAAAAATATCTCTTCTCTTTGTTTTAATTCTTTTCAATTTCTTTCCTTCTATTCTTAATCTTTAATTTCAATTCTAATTATATATCAATATAATCTATGTTTTCCCCACTTCTTTTCCCTTTCTTTCCTCTTACTGCTCCCTCTCCCCTCTATATCCAGCAATTCAACTCTTGTTATTTGATACTCATATTTAATTTAAAATAATTTTTTCTTCTAATTTATACTTGCTTAAATTGTCTGACAAGATCGGCAAGATAACTTTATTGTCCTGTCGATTGAAACAACTTATAATAATTTAAGTAAAAATCCCTGAGGTTGAAATAAAATAAAACACACACACACACACACATACACATATATATAAAATATTATATATATTATATATGTGTATATATATATTTTATAAAAGTATATATATTATATATGTATATATATATATATGTCTATTTGTATGCATATATATATATATATATGTGTGTATATATAATACATGTATCTAATTAAATATATATATATATATTAAAAGAGGTTGCGAAAAATATAGAATGATAGACAGATATTAAATCATTTCTTTTTTAACTCAACGGTTGTAAATTTCATTTATTCTTAAGGAAAACACGTTAAATAAGTTAAAACAGAAATATTGTTGAATTTTTGTTCGCTTTGAATAACAGCAGGTTTAAATATGATATGTAAAACATGGCATCCATGAAATTTGTAAGTAAGCTAAGTTTTTGGATCCAGAAGTCACAGAACATATGGACGATTTAAACGGACAAGCAAGCAAGCAAGCTGGTACGAGTATTATAATGATATACACTTAAATGTAATTTAAATAAGAAAAAAAGAAATAATGAAAACATTTTATTGTACGTTTTATAAATTAAGTCTAAGGTTTGAGTATCTCTAATTGCCATTTGCGAACCTTGGATACTTTATATTTTACTCTGATATTTATATGCCATTCCCTGGTAAAGTTGGCTCGTTTTCCTTATTTTCTCGTTTATTTAGTCATAATTGTATATAAGTGGTAAACTAGCAGGCCGCATATATATATATATATATATATATATATATATGCATATATATATATATATGTATATATATATATATATATATATATATATATGTATATATATATGTATATATATATACATATATATATATATATATATATATATATATATATATATTGCTAGTAACTATCGCCTGTAATTAGTAGAGAACCCTTTTATTCTGGAGAATACTCTAACTGATATATGAGTTTTTAGAAACGCATTTGAATAATATCCTGGAAAATGTGAGAATACCATCCTACTGTGCATAATATTTCAAATGATGTGCATCATGAAATCCATAAACATCATCGGAGAAATCCAAACAACACATAAAATCACTTTTATACAAACACATACTTAAATCATTCGTTGACATCTGATTCTTTCTCCTCTGATCTCGAGCGCGTGGTTCAGTGTGGGAAGATGTGGCTAGTTACCTTTAATGCATCCAAAACCAAACTCCTATCCTTACATCATCAAAGCTCTGATCCCCATCTGGCATTAATTGTGATGGATGGCTCTCGTCTGGGTGAGGTCCCATGTTTTGACAAGCTTCTGGGTTTGACCTTTACTCCTGATCTGAAATGGAACACGTACATCAAGTCTGTTTCCAAGGTCGCTGGAAAGATGGTGGGATCCTTCTCCCGCTCCAGAAGATATCTCACTACTGATGAAATTCTCTATCTATATAAAAGCCAAGTACGTCCAATGATGGAATACTGTTGCCATATCTGGGCAGGAGCAGCCAAAAACAGCCTATCATGCCTTGACAGAGTACAAAATAGATTTCGTGGCTTAGTGGGGGATGCCCTTTTCTCTACCCTGCAACCGCTCTCCCACAGAAGAGACGTTGCGAGCCTATCCTTGTTTTAGCGTTATTTCCATTGCAAGTGCTCGTCTGAACTCCAATATCTGCCCCCCCCTCGCCAATCTTTCACGAAAAACACCCGTCTAGCTGAATCCACTGTGAAAAATTTTCCCCACTCTATATCTGTGCCTAAATCAAAACGCGGATTCCATGAACAAAGCTTCTTTCTTATAACTGCACGCCTGTGGAACTCTGTTCCGTCTGCCTGCTTCCCTCCGGACTACAACTTGGATGTCTTCAAGTCCAATGTTAACAAATTCCTAATGAACCGGCCCCTTAATTAAAAACTTCATCAAATCTCCACACTAACGTATTGTACTTGCAATACCCCCTATACCTGAGTGGCTTCCGGGCCTTGATAAGTGGTGATCACTGTTTAAAAAAAAGAGGGAGATCTGGTATTTAACTGTTAAACGTATGTAAGAACAATTATTTTGTGAGGTTATAAACAAATACAGTGGATATTTTAGCACTCAATACGGTTATGCATAGATTACATTATATTGGTTTTGTTTCATTTGCACCTACTCTTTATACGGCAATACAGAATTGTAAAGTTTTGAAAAATGAACCTCGGACCGTTGCTTATATTAATTAATGCGATAATCAAGCATTTACTGTCGCAATATGCCACACAGATAAGTAGCATATTTGACCTATAGACACAGAGAACACATGTTTTCCGTTTGACTTATTCTAAACAGAAAGCCACGCTGTAATGTGGAAGGTGATTATTATTAGTAAGGAGGAGGACGAAGACAAGTAGTAGCAATGAAGTAGCGAAGGAAAGGCATGACGCATGAAATATATTAGGCCAAACGGCATAAGCTTCAAAGCGGTACCGAAACCACGTATCTACGTGACTATGTCGCGACTGTGTATTACTCTATTCCTGATCAAAGGCGACCACTACGCGCTAATGGGATATTTAAGCGAATATGAAGAAGTCATAAACAATTAAAATGGCCACGGCTAATGTGGAATAGCTTGATGAACTTGGAGTCAGTTGTTCTGAACGGTTGCCAAGCTACAAAGCCTCTTATTCGATGAGACTTTTATTATTAATCTGATGGAAAATTCATTTTAGCGAAACGACTAAGTAGAGAAAATCCAATACAGATTAAAACTGAAATATATATATATATATATATATATATATATATATATATATATATATATATATATATAATGTGTGTGATGGGATTTATATATACACACACACACACACACACACACACACATATATATATATATATATATAGAGAGAGAGAGAGAGAGAGAGAGAGAGAGAGAATGGGATTTTTCTTTATAAAATATTTGATAAAAGAAACGCTTTCCCCTTTAAAATAGTACGTATGCCTCATAAAGATAGCACCTGCCCTGTTTTTATGTTTTATGGAACCATTATGTCAGAGTTTTTGAGAATAGCCCGCGTTACTTTAAAACGAACAGACTTTATACCACCAGTTTCTAGTTTAGTAATAAGGAAAATAAAACAAGGTGGGGATAAAAATAAAATATTAACACAGTTAAATAAAGCATTTGTTCGTTAGAATGATGCTTTTGAACCGTTTAAGATTAACCAGTCTATATTAATAAAGGAAATCCAAAACTATATTAGCAATGTATAAAATGTATTTATAATTACATATAATAAATTTATATTAATAAAAAAAAATGTATATATGTAAAAATATGTTTAACCTTTATATATCTAATTTTAAATAAGAATGTACATAGACTGAATACTAATCATAGTGGTGGTGATAAGTAGTTAAATGAATTAATCCTAATCTTATAAATACAAGACTGATAAATTAAAAAATGCATCCATTTTAAATGTGGAAATTGATGAATCGCACAGGTCAGAAATTCATTTTTATAGTATGAAAAGGTTAGTAATTGCAATTAAGAATAGGAAATTGGATCAAATGTTTGTAACATGTCTTTTTCCTAAGATTAAGGATGGTGGTGTTTGATCAACACTGCTGGGGAGCCATGGTGTAATATGCTGTTTTGTTTTTAAATCCCCGAAACAGTGTATCATGATAAACAACTGTTGATACCTTGAAAAATAAATTATTGGTATTATAGTACATTCGAGAGTGAGTTGATGCAGTGCTTGCAGGTGATTAAATGACTTACTGACTAGATGGTTTTCTAACGAATGATAAAAATATTTTTTGTATAGTTTTAAAGGTTAAAACGTCAAAGACTATATATATATATATATATATATATATATATATATATATAAATGGAAGCATGAACAGCAATATGGTAGAGATTAAGCTTAGAAAAGTAAAAGGAATCGTTGTTAAAACTGTAATAGAAAAAAGATATTCTATTAAAATATAATACATTTATAACTTAAAATATTGCAGCATTACTATTTTTCAAATTCAATTTAACATTATATATGAATTAATAATATAGTTTTTTGTTAATAATTTGATATATTTCTTATTATAATGGCTTATCTTTTTTCCAGTTTTAACAAATAGTCAATTTATTTTTATGCTCGTATTTTTCATGTAATACATGATTTTTTCAGACTTTGATTTGAAATAATATTTTATTTTTTGTGTTGAATATCATACCCATTGTTAGAAACTTATATAAAATATTACTTCGTAAATTGATTAAATAAAAAGTCAAATAAACTACGTAATTAAGTGAATAGACAGACAGAAGGCACAAGAAGGAGAGAGACATGGTAAACGGGTTACTTCCTAAGCGAAATATTGTCAGCTCCAGCACGGCAAAGGGCATCACTTTTGTTAACTTTCACTATATAACCCAAAGATATGGTTCCTTATTAATATTGAAGACTTTTGAACACCAGTAATTTCATTATAACTTTTGTGTTAATCGAAAGAACATCCAATTTTTTTATTTAAATCATGTAATTGTTAAAAATACTTATTCTGTCATTATTCATCTGAAGAATAGCGACTGTAAAAGGAAATTAAAGAAGATTGGCATGATTACTTAAGGAGTTTCTGTTGTCTTTCTTTTCTTTTGCCATATTTGAACTCTAATATCCCTATCATGCCCACATTTTTGTATTTTCTTTTAAAGTTGATGAATACATATTCTAATGATTATTAAGGACATATAAAAATTAAAAAGTTAGCATAACAGTAACATTAACAATTCTGTGCAACGAAACAGGTGCTGCCAAATATTAGACATTATAACATGCTGCAAAAAATAAAAGATCAGATAGACAAAATCTTGAAACTTGGAATACAGATTTTTGGTCATTTATACAGAAAATGTTTGTGTGTGTGGAGGTGTATATATATATATATATATATATATATATATATATATATATATATATATATATATATACAGAAACACCCATATGTATATGTGTGTGTGATGGTTTTACTTAAATTCATGTAGAATAGTATATAAGCAATCTATATACAAATTATAATATAAAATTAGATCACTAGAAAAAGATTAAAATCTTAAGAAACATTTAAAATTTGTCGTAGATTCTATAAAATGCAGTATCTTATTGCGATACATCCTATGAGATGACCTTTTATTTATGAGTTTAGGTTCAAATACACAGCTAAAGCTATAACATGTGTTGTATTTCAAAAATTCAATTAAACTTTTGTATGTACACTTTTCGGAATAAATTTATGCAATGGAATTATGTTTTAAACTTGGAAAATAATGCCAAAGAAACGTGTGGAATGCATCGAACTACTTTATAACCGTTATGCATTAATCGAAAATAAGTTTTTGAGTATTATAATATATTCTAGGAATTCAGGAAATGATGGATGATTACAGGTGTGGTACGCGTAAGGAAGTAAGAACACCAGATTAGGTTCGTCCACTAAAAAATGAATAGCGGTCGTCGCATGTCTATAGAGACAATAAGCGCATACTTAGATGCCATTGAGGGGCATGTAAACACAATTATTCGCAAGGAAATGAAGATTCAAAAGATTTGGGCGAAGTGTGTCCCAAGGATGCCCAGAGAAGATCAAATATGCAGACGACATAACCAAGACCGGAATCAAGATTTTTCATCAACTTCCCAATAACCACGCCCTTGCTCCCTGTGACATTTGATAATTACTGTTATATTATTTTTGCAGTACAATGGAGTATGATCCCGCACATTCGGGAGATTCTAATAATAAACGATACTGCTAGGAACTGACGAATCGAATTAATTCACATTCTGTACCAACCAATCAGAAATGAGAATTGCTCCATAAATATTAACTCTTTCTCTAGCAATTTCGTATATGTTTTCTTCGTGTCAACACGGGAAAAAACTGTTTGCTCTGTGGATTCCAACTCGAGAACTGTCCACTGCGAACAAGTCACCTCCCATCACTTGTGTAGAACAACGAACCATCGGAAACTCTCTTAAAACTAAACATGGCTCACACTTCTAGAGGTAATGGGACCAGCGTAGTCTTTATTTCGATTGATGTTAATCAAAATTCGAATTGTGGCAGGTGAAGTTTTTAGGATATCTACGAATTCAAAAGCTACACAAAGTACTTCAAAATCAACCTGAAAACAGAAAAGACCCCGACTTCATTGAAAAGATCGAAACTGTCTTTGCGGAATTAATGCAGTGCTTAGATGGCCGAAGTCTATCAATTCTATGAGAGAACACCTGGACGATGGTTGCAAAGCATTAATCATATTGAAAGAGGATTATTTATCGAAAGGAGAACCCAAAAAGTATTTCTTTATATACTGAACTGCCCTCTCTAAAACGAATTGAAGCCAAAACAATTACAGATTGTATTATAGGAGCCGAAACGACTGCAATTTTTTAAAAATTGTCTGGGGAAGTTATTAGCGACAGTCTGCTAAATTCATAGTCCTCAAGGGATTACTGCGTTATATCAAGCCATTTTCCATCGTGATACGCCCCAAGCCCATGACTTTTAGTTAATTCAAAGTAGGACTCAGAAGCTACGAGGAAACTGCAAAAAATGAGCACAAAAACATGAATCTACAAATATCATATGATTTAAAAATGCACTCATGAAAACACCTAATAAAAGTATACCCATACCGGGAATAAAAACCACAATTTTGCATAAAATAATTGTTCTCCTAAGAAAAGTACAAAAATTATTTGCAATAACGGTGGTCAACCTAATCACAAGAGTTTCCAATGTAGATACAGGACTTTCAAAATGTGGAGACCGCCATTAGCGAACATGCATTCTTATGCTCATGTAGGTTTAACGCTTATAAATAATAATTTTCTTGTCGATTGTCGTGCAGCAGCTCTTATGATTACAAAGGAATCTGATTTTATCAATTTGGATCCCAACTTTACCCCACAAAATAATTTTGCAGAACTTGCTGATGCCAGCTGAGTAAATGATATTGCTTTGAAAAGAGGTGATGCTAAAATCTCGCAAAGGAACAATAAAGGGGGACTGTATTTCTGTATTCTGGAAAATGCTCTTCTTATCCCAAAATTTGAATTTTTTTTTTTTTTACCATTGCCATTAAATAAGGTCCAAATATAAACTTTAGCCGCATTAAATCAAAACTGGTGTACCCGAATAGGACTGTATTCGACATTAAAGAAAATGGAAGACTATATAATTTAAATAGCGTATTCCCATCGAAAACCGCCTGCCGTGATCTACAGAACTGGCGTACAATTCTTGGACACTGATACTAATGTGTTTCCGATTGTACTTTATGGAATGACAATAAAAATATCAAACACTTTATTTGTGACGTTTGCGCAGGCAAAAATGACAAAACATCAAAGCAAGATACCAGACAGGAAGACCAAAAACTCCCATCACTTGTGCATTGTAAATGTCCCGTGAAACCGATGGCCAGGAAATATTATAGATATAGATGTGTGGAATTTCGTAGACAACCATTCAGGTTGAATAATGGTTTACTTTTTAAAGAACATACCTTGTACCCTGAAAGCAACTAAAAATATTACGCCGACATAGTTTACTACTTTGAAGTAAAGTGGATTCTCTCTGACAACGGTACGGAATTCCCTTATGAAGGCTTTTACTAATTAACCATCGTATCAAGCATAAAAAATCGACCTCTAGATCGCCACACCAAAACGGGACTGCGGAAATAGCATGGCAAACACTTTTGGAAATGGCAAGATGTCTACTTAGTGAATCCAAACCCCTCCAAAGCCTCTGAACGCACGCACGCATGCACTTATAACGGCTGTCTATATACGAAACAGATGCTTTAACAAAACACTATCTATAACCCCATATGAAGCTTTCTGTGTCAGAATACAAAATTTAAACCGAATGCATATATTTGGTTCAGTTTGTTTCGCATATATAGATAAAAAGAGTAAATTAAATATTAAAACCGTTGGATACGATTAAAACAGTCAAGTCAATTTAGTAGTTTTCCAGAGAAAAATATAATAAAAAATCCGATGTGTAAATATCACAGACAAGATTGATTTTAAAGATGAACCCCTGTCATATGAAGAGGATAAAATTACATTTCCTCAAACTATTTAAACAAATGAAGACAATGAAGATGACGGGGACAAGAGTATCCATGATGATGATTATGACGATGATTTTAAAGTCAAAAGATACCCCAAAAGAAATAGAATACGCCCCGATTTTTTGTGGTCGACAATATGAAAGATGATCAAATCGACTATTGCTATTTCATAGAAAATACGCTAAAAAGATTTAACGAAGCAATTAATTCAAACATTGTGATGGATTGAAAATGGCCCTGAAACCGGTAATAGATGTTTGGACCGAATATCATATCTATATACTATATGATATCTATAACATAGTACCTCTCCCAAAAGATAAAGATGTTATTTCTACAATATGGCTCTTTACAAAAAAGACTACAGCATCAGGCGCTGAACAGTACAATGCCAGATTTGTTGCTAAAGGATACTCTCAGATTTACGGTATAATCTATTTTCTACATATTCAGCGACCACAAACCTAACGACAATCAGAATTTTATTGCGAATCACATCGGAATATTACCTAAACATCCATCAAATGGACGTAAAAAATGCCCGTTTGAATGGCCCAATAGAGTGTGAAAGATTTATAATGAAAAAAAAAATTGATTTAATTGCGAAAAATATAATTTATACATATAATTATATATATATATATATATATATATATGTATATATAATTATGTAGTTACGTATATGTATAATATATATGTATATATATATATATATATATATATATATATATATATACATATATATATATACATCGATTGGTTAAAATCACAAATTAATAGATAAAACTTATTGATGGCAAACACTAAAAAGGGTTCGTTCATGGAGATAGACATTATATTAAATCTAATTTATTATAAGATAAGGGGGTTATTAATCGTCTGAACCGGTAATTAATAGATCCAGAATAAAAAAAAATCTATGAAAATGTATCTAAAATTGTTCAGGAAATATAATATACCATATGTATAATATAACCTATATATATATATATATATATATATATATATATATATATTATATATATACATATGTATAATTATATAAATCATAAGATAATGCACTTATAATAAATGTATTAGCAATATCAATTATTATATTAAATAAATATTACATAAGAATTAAAAGCGTATATGAAGGGCGTCGATGAGTTCATGTAATAAAAATGTTCTAAATTTATATTTGGTTTGTTAATAACTCATTTATGTATTAGATTCGATTTTAAATATTGGAGCTAAAGTTAGCAAATCTGAACAGATTAAATTAGCTGTTATAAACTAATGTTCGTAAAGTAAATATTGACTTTAATGTAGGTTTACTATGAATTATGGAACGAATTTTGTGGTCTTAAAAACTTAAACAAGATAAATTCATGAAATACTTCTACTTAGAGTCTATTTTTTTCATTTATTACTTTAGTGATCGTGTACTCCCAGAAGTTGTTTACGATGAATGCCGCAAAACTGATGTAAATTTATAGCAAAAATTTATACCGCATTTCTTTTTTATGAAGTTGTTCCTGGCTAATTTATTCTGATAAAAATATACCTCTATTCGAAAATGCTCTATGGTTAATATACCCGTATTAATCAAACATTTTTTTTTACCTTTTTATGACTAAAATATCTCGTAATCTAGAATGTAATTATTGGAAAAAAACATATTTTGCGATATTCTCGCTAGTTACGCACTCTCTCATTTATTAAAGCCCATTTCACGGGCAAATGTATCTCCTAAATTTAAAGCACATATAAATAATACTTTAAAATATTTCTTTGGATTAAAAATTTTCCTCCCTTTTTTTAACATCCCAACTTGTATATTAAATTCATTTCTTTAGAACTGCGTGGTTACTAACAATTTCCGTTCGTTTTCATATATATATATATATATATATATATATATATATATATATATATACATATAAGTATATGTATGTATATATACATATATATATATATATATATATATATATATGTATGCAGTGGCGGCTAAATAAAAAGCCGCACATGTCATTTCTAGAATTAGTCTGTGGTAATATCTGTAAAAAGCGTCCTCCTTCTCTTTACTTTTTTTGCAAAGTTCTTCCAGAGTAGAAATATTATTATTGCGTAACTGTTGCATGAGCTAATGTGATACATTTTTGATGGGATTGAGGTCTAGAGATTGTGCAGGATAATCTAAATACGGAATATAATGTTTTCAAATAACCTCTTGACATTGACATCTGTGTGAATGAGAGCATAATCCCGCATGAAGATATAATGATCATAAAAAAATTCAAGGCCAAAATTGAGTCGAAAATGACCAATCAATATAATAATATACTTAATTCGATCTTTCATGCGAAATATAGACCCTGGTTATTGGCATTAATAACAGCCCACAAAAAACTAGACATCGATATCCTTGCCGCGTTGAAACTGTGCACCCAGGATAATATTCTTCCTCCTTCACTTGACGGACCTTCTGCCAACTATCACTCTCTAGCTTAATGCACTTGCTTTCATCACATAAATTACTTTCGACCGACATGAGATTTTATAATCTTTATTACGTCTGACGAAGTCTCGATAATGCGTCCTATTCTTTACAAAAATCATTAGCTTGCGCCTTGCAACACAGCTTCGCAAATTAATTTCCTTCAAACTGTATAATGTGAGCACTTTTTAACAAGATTACACTTGTTGGATTTGGAAAGCCGTTTCAAATCTGTTCCAGAGGTGGTGGATCTTAATTGCATTTACTTTTATTTAAGAAGTAAGACTAGGACGAACACATTTATGGACATCACAAACACTACAGATGTTTCCGTGCTTTTTCACAGTCATTTGTAAAGTTTTCTCATAACATTTTTTACCGCGGCCGATTTCTCGACTGGATAAACCAGAAAGATTCAGATTACAATCATTAAGAGTAAGTCGACGCATATGATCTAAATGTTAGGTCATATACAATGTAACGTACCATATTATCCCTACGGCTCCACTTATAACCTGGTACAACAAAAAATACGATAAGAGATGCGCTGGTGCGTAAAAAGTTGGCTTTTACATGCTGGTTTAAAGCTCATTCTTCTGCAGATTTTTATTGTGTTGTCTCGATTTGAAGTTATTTATTTTAAGTGGCGTGATTACTAGGACACTTCAATTAAAAGTTAAATGTTAACAGGTAAAATTATCGGGGATTAAAAGGCGAATCACATGAAGTATAGGTCGTTCAAAGAGTTACATGTAATTAAGCTTAATTTTTTTGTCTTAGGAAAATGACAAGTGCGGACTTTTCTTTGGCACCACCAAACACGCGCGCACACACGCACACACGCACACCTCATATATATATATATATATATATATATATTATTCGGTTTAATAATTTTGCCAAGTAGCTCCAATATGGATGAACAATTTACAAGAATCTCGTATTATAAACCAAGCACCTGATTAAAATAGTTCTGTATTTATAAAAGGATGTCTCTGTAAATCGATATAAACCCCCTGAAAATTGATAAAAAAAACAGTGCAAAACATAAGAAGATTGTACAGTTACAAAGAAAGTCGAATTATTCAATATACCAAAATTTCCGAATCCTATTATAAAAACATACAAAATTAAAATGTTATTAATTAACAGAAATTTATGAAAACTAAGAGTTGTTATTTTTTCTGTAAATGTAACTTTTCAAATAAAATGTGTCGTGCTAAATCATCATTATAAGCATTTGTTTAAATACTATCAGAAACACAATTAGACATCAGTTTGCTATCAAAAAAGGCCATTAAAACAAGTATTCTGATTCAACTCGTGAATCGCCATGAATAGTGGAACCAGAAGATTTCATTTAACTTTTTTCAATTTTCAAAGAGCTCTTTTATATAATGTATGCATATGTAATTAAAATTGATTCGCAAAATAGATTGGATTTAGTTTATTATCTGCGTTTTGATTCACTTTAAAACATTTTTTAGATGAAAATCATATACGTATATCGATACTTCTAAACATTAGTTAAATGTATTTTTAAGTACCCACCACATTCTTTCTACTATTGAGAGAGTAATTGCACGAAATATTTACTGCTGTGCCATTCTAAAATAGAGTTGGGGTGAGAAGTATATATTCCAATCCTTACTTGAATTCTACTCTATATACGTTAACCTTATTCTTATTTTAAATCTGAAATCGTTATGTTCTTTCAATATTTCTATTCATTTATACGCTTCTCGTAATCCGTCTGCAAATGAAGTCGCTTTCTTTTTCTCATCACGATCTTTCATTCATTACAAACTTTCACTTTCTCTCTCTCGCTCTCTCCGTCCCATTTAATTAATAACGAGTATAAATTAATGTGGAAATTACTTCTAAAGCCCACGACTAATCCGTAACCTCGTTTTAATAATGACAAAGATGGCATCTCCAACTGACCCGAACTTGACAACATACCATTCTGTTTTGTGAACAATCATTACATTAAGATCTGTGAATTGGCATCGCGGACCAAAAGCTCATAATTTATCAAAGTATAATCCTCGACTGAATAAGAGGTCAAAACCTGGTCATCTGATCGATGCCATTGACCAATTGCGTGTCGAGACCTTGGGCAAAATCCTGCAGAGACAATCCATCAGTGGCCTGGTGGGACGCTGACTAATTCGTTCGCGTGTGTACGCTCGGTACCGGGACCTGGTTCCAGCGTGTCAATTTGTCGGTCTAGACGATCATTAACGCAGTGTATTAAGTTGCAATGCTTGTAACTAACAAAGATATACACACATAGAAAACGGATTAGTGTTATCTGATGATAGGTTCTTAGCAAGGCCAATAGGAATGATTATTCACTGAATAAATACATTTGATTATTAGGACAACATAAAATGTTAGATTCGTTTCAGATTTTGGATAAAGATAAAAGGCGTGCTTTAATATATATCGAGCAGAGTCTGGTCATCCGTTAAGTCTTCGTTATATCAAGTAATCTATATCACATTAACGTGCATTATATTTCAAATCAATAAGCCAACCTATTCGCTAAACAAATTACAACATACACACACTTATAATCATAATCACAAGCGCAGATACACACATACAAACAAACACACACATATATACATACATGTATGTGCAATTTTTTTTTATTTTAGGACATATTACAAAGGACACCCCCCATATATATATATATATATATATATATATATATATATATATATATATATATATATAAAGCGAATATATTTTCCGGTTATCCTGAATACCGGTCACTTGAAAATCCTTTTCACTTGAATGTGGCTTAGAAAGAATCAACATAATAGCTGTTTTGGGGCCGAGATCAAAATGCATTATCTGTTCTTCAGATGCTGTTCTTCAATTTATTGTTCTCTGTCAGTGGAGGAGAAGTCCATCACGACTGAGACAATTTTTAGTTTTCGTTCCTTTTCTCCGTTAAAAAACAACACTGGTGTCTAACTCAGAGGAAATACTTGCAGAAATCGTCAGAAATAACGCGCACGCAGAAAGCAATGCAGTTTTTTCTCAAAATTCAATATGGTCCGCAATCGATAATTTTAAGTACGAAGAAGATTAAAAATCATTCGCAGCTTATTTCAGGAGATGTGAAGATATTTCAATATCGACAGCGGTAAATTGTCTGACCAGAAGCAGACGAGACTGCTGTTATGAAAACTTGAAACGACTGAACATGACAACTACATGAACGACATCTTTCCAAGGAACCCGCGGCTTTCTCGTTCAATCCGACGGTAAATCTGTTAACAGAACTATTCTCCCCGAAAACGTCTCTTTTTCAGAAGCGATCGAGATGTTTGAATGTCACCAACAACGATAATGACGACTTTGCAACGTACGCAGCAACAGTGAACAAACCTTTTGATGTCTTTAAGTTGTCTGAATTAACATTGGACAATTTCGAATGCCTTGTTTTTGCACACGGTTAAATCTCGGGAAAAGATGAATAAATCAGGGGCAGAGTTCTTACGAAGTTAGAAAAAGAACCGAACATTATACTGCAAAAATTAACTGTCACTTGTTCAAAATGATGCGAGAAATATCGAAGCAAGTATCGCAAATATTTGTAAAAAAAAAGAAGAAAAAAACAGTCAAGACGGTACACAGAAAACTGACCCCCTCCAACGTCGGAAAAAAAAAACAAAAGCACCTGGCCCTTGATCCTAGTGCGGTGGTAAACACATTGCCCATTCTTTACAAAAAGATGCCTTATATCTAAAAAGAAACAAAAAACACAGGAAATAAAATTTCTCTGCAAAAATCAGAACAAAAGGCGTGTATGTCAAACAATAACTATAGACGTCGTAGATGCAAACCTACACAAATACTTAACAGTCAACAACCTAGGCAAGGATATTAAATTTCAGTTAGACAGTGGGTCAGATCTTTCAATGATCTATATATCTATAAATGTGAACGTGACTGGGTGTCTGTCCGTGTGTATGTGTGTTTGTCCGTGTGTCTGTGTACATTTACCTACGCAATAAATCTGTCAATTTTCAGTCTAAAGACTCGAAATTTGATATACCGGGTACTGAGATTAAGGAAACTCTTTGTGGTCGGTGTTCCGCCAGATATTTAGCTGTTAAGGGGTCAAAGTTCAAAGATTTGACCTGTGAGAATTCTAACAAACTCCTCAGCCAATTTTGGGTATATACAATTGAAATTTTAGATATAGGTTTCTAGGGAATGGATCTAACTTAATAACTTGATTTGAGCACAAAACAATAAATGTTAAGGGGATCATAATATGGGTCATTTAAAAAAATGACCTCTGCGGTTTCTACCAAATTACTCAGACCATTTCTGGTCTAAACATTTGAAAATTTAAATAAAGGATATTCAGAGATAGGGCAAACGTTTAATCGGTTTGGGTAGAACATTTGAGCTACGAATATATAAATATATGTATGTATGTTTGCATGTCTGCCTAAACCTTTCGACGGAAGCGACTGATGTTTACACGATCATCAGTATCGTTTTAATGCTCGACCCTTCAGCCGACAAATACCGAAAAATTGGCTAAAACCCTTAACTTATTCACCCTCAACTGGGCACTTTTCTTCAAGGAGGGGTCGCTTTTTTCACCGATATTTTCGAAAGTCATCCCTCTTTTAGATTGTCTAGCCTTAATTTTAACCTACGTCACTTCCGGTTTGGCGGTGGGGGTAATAGCAAAGACGTCACGTTTTCACCGTTCTTTTCCTCGAGCCTGCCTTCATACTACCACTTTTTCTTTTTCTTTTTTTTTTTTTTTTGCTAAGCATACACATCCAAACACCCGGGCAACGGCGGGATGAAACGCTAGTAAATTCTAAAACGTGGAATAAATTACGAAAACCGACTATGCTAAGAACGGGATTCTTAAGGATTTACATATGAGGCATTCAGGAATAAACTGATGAAAAGCCTACTGAGAAGTTTCTTTTCCTGGCTAGCGATTGACCAAGATATTACCAACATGGTGAATACGTGCAAATGATGTGCTTTGGCTGCCAAGGTACCATCCATAACACATACACCTTGGACTACAGCGAAACAACTGTTACCGAAGATCCACGTAGACTACGCGGGACCAGTAGAGGATTTTTACTACTGCGACGAATTTTTTATTGGAGTTGTTTGCTCGTGTTATTGTTGTGGCTTGTCTGATCAACGACAACGCTACACAGTTCACCTCGGCTGAGTACAGAGAATTCTGCGAGACGTACCGAGTCAAGCATATTACGAATTCCAGTAGCACCCGAGGAGAAACAGCTCATCAACATGCTAAAAAGGCGTTAAAAAGGCGTGCGGCACACCGACAGAAAAGGACCTCTTGCAATTTTTCCAGGTCTATAGAATAACGAAAAATCGGAACAAACCAGATGCGGGATTCCCAGCTAAAATCATGTTTGGGAGGAGAATAAAATCAGTATTTGATAAACGATGCCCAAACATATAATACAATGCAAACAAAACTGTTTAACCGCGAGTTTAAGTATATTTTAAATATTGTGATAATAACGTTTCCTTTTGGGAACAGGGAATGATCTTAAAAAGAGCCATCCATGTTACATACATCATTAAGGACACAAAATTCGAACATGAGAGACACCTTAATCAAATGAGGAAACTCATCTCCGGGGATCCAGAAGATCCATTGCAGGAAGGCAGAGAGACAATTGATACAGTATACGATTGTTTTGAATTGGAACCTCTAAATGGCTTGTCAGAACAAAGACGTTCTGGCAAAAAAAAGAAGCACACATACATCTTGCTGGTCTGCTCGCAAAGTAAAAGATACTGATTTCACATGCGAAGAAACAAGCTTTGGGGCGGGGTGCTGTTGGGGAAACACCCTCCAAATGGACTAATAAATCTTCCATACAAACTATAACTCATGGCGATCCAAGGGAGGTGATTTTATTCAGTGCGACTCTCGCATGCTCTGTGAATTACCAATATAAGTTTTCAAACTGTTTTCCGTTGTTCTCTTTTTCTTGTGGCTATTTGCGAGCCGGAACCCTATCATAAGTTTTATTGCTGAGTAGTAAGACACAATAATCAGATTGGTGGGTGATTATAACAACACTGTAGAGAGCTCAATCGGCATTAAACGCCAGCATAACGTATCATCATGGAGGGAGGCAAACATATATATATATATATATATATATATATACACATATATATTACAGTTGAATACATATATATATTACATTATATTATATATATATATATATATATATATATATATATTACAGTTGAATAATCAGTTGAATTAAAGTCGGTCAATTTATGCATAGATCATCGTATAACGGTTAGATCACTCTCTGACTGACGTAAATGAACATTTAAAATTAAAATGTTTAAATTCGACATTATTTCACGCGGTTAATGGAAGCCGAATGGATTAGGTCTTCGCTTATCGAGCCAGAGATGTCTCGTGATGCGGTGTTCGAATCGTTCGACTGGTATTAATCGTGACACCCTGCACTGAAGATTCCCGAAAGGATGAAACACTAGTGTATGTAGGTATTTAATTATTATAGCAAAAAATAATTATATATATCTATATATATATATATATATATATATATAGAGAGAGAGAGAGAGAGAGAGAGGGGGGGTGAAAGAGATAGAAAAATTGGGGCACTCTGTAAGCAACACAACTACTTCCGGTTTTCTGTGTGATCTCATATATATCGATTACCATTTTACAATTTGCTTATTTACACAAAATTAAAATTGAAATGGATACCGTCGATATTTTTAGTGCGAGTAGACATTCCAAGGAAGTGTTTTTCAGCCTACTTTACATTACTCAAGGGAGTAGACGTTTTTAGATTCCATTTGTTGACGCCGCAGTTAGATACTTATAAATGCGACGCGTGCTTCTGACAAGGCAGGACTTTATACTATACAAGCCACCAAATACATCTCATCCATATTAATAGAATTCCCTGTCGTGTATGACCCTTGGCCACTACTGCTGTCACTTGCCATTCACTTCACGTCAAGAACAGAGATGTATTTGCTTCCACTATTTATGCAATAAATCTACACTATTAATACTCGATAGCGTGTGAAAAATCCTCTCCATAAAAGGAGAAATGGAGATGAATTACAGACTTATTAAAGTAAGTAGAATTAAAAAAAAAATACTATGTCAAAGAATGAAAGAAATTAGGAGTTGTTACTGAAAATATATTACACATTATTTCCCTTGTATAATCTAAGCGGTCAAGCCAAGCCAGAATCGACACGAAGGCTCCGTTTTACTTTCAAACCGACGTGTAATAGAAAACACCATTTCAATCCAAAGATTACTCCACTTTCCATTGCTCCAGGTTTAATAATGTTGAGTGCTAGGAAAGGGTAAGCACCAGTTTTAAGTCCTTAGAACTACTCGACTGAGGATGTAACACCAGTTGCCGATCACTCTTCTGAGCAGATGAAATGAGCAGGTAAATTCGTTTTTATGCGTTAAGACGTCTATTATTGATTTTATCACTATAGTAAATAATCCTTAGAAATTTTAAAAATATATTGAACGATGTATGTTAGAGGAGTTAATTTATATCTGCATAAATATGAAATAAGTGGAAACAAGGCGCTTTCTCATAAGAGAAGCTACAAAACAAACGGAATGGGCACAATATATATATATATATATATATATATATATATATATATATATATATAAAGCTGAATGTCTGTGTGTGTGTCTGGTCATGAATAGGCTCCTATATGGTTGACTATTTTAAAAAACTGATTACATATAATGATAGAAGATGTATCGAGACACAGGAATGGCTATGTTTAATCTGGCAGAACGGTGGTTCATTAAAATTGTTGGGGCTGCGTTCCCGCCTGGTCCACAAAGTATGAAAATAAAAAATTAAAAAAAATAAACGTTTACTAGTGTTTTTGATATAAATGTACATATGAATACTTTGATAAGCATGTTTTAACTTAAATAGGGATGGTATAATAAATTGTGGGAATGACGTTTGTGCCTGGCCTCCATAGAATGGAAATAGGCATAAACTTTAATAAAGACTTTTCATATCTCTCTGCGTAAGTATACTTTGATAATTATGTTTCAGTTTGGATAAATATGGTAAAATAAAATTATGGGGTGTTCGTTCGTACCTGACCTCCATAGAATGGAATATGTCACAAAGTTTAACAAGTTTTTTTCAGAATATTGTGATAAGTGTTTCAGTGTGAACAGGTATGGTATAATAAATTCTGGGGTTTATCTATTTTATTTTTACTTTCATAATATGTTGCTTCGGTTTTGATACCCCCAAATTCAACCCAACTTTACAACCCTTCCTTTTCATAATCTATCATACTTTCATAAATCAGAGTCCATTTTCTGTAGGCTGTTTTTGAACCCAGTCAACGACGGGTACTTTTCCTAGTATATATATATATATATATGTAATTTGACAAAATGATTACTCGGACTTATTATACGTGTACAATATATTGCTAACATATGTTACAGAATTCGAGTCAGGAAATGATAAACGAGAACATCTTGTAAGTTTAATGATGTAAATGAATAGTTAACAGTTGTGAATATCGCACGAATATCTGTAAAGCTAGTATTTCATCCTGGATATAAAAGAAAGATATTAGTCTCGTATTCGATATCAATCTCTCCCAAGACCAGGTATATTTTAGTGGATAAATCGAACCAGATGTCAGTATATTTTTCTTTCTGTCCAGGAACATAATGTAAATAAGTCATCCTAAAGTACGAGTTACATATGTCAAGGGAGTTAGTAAAAAATACCATTACTAGCAAAATACACGTGCAAATATTTTCTCTACTGTAAATCAGCCCAAATACTGTATACGCTACAATCCGTAGCAAACCTCAAAATATTATTATAAGAAATAAGTGTAAAATGTCTCATTACGTTTAGTTATGTGTAGTTGTAGGTGAAAATGTTGTTCGAATACGTATTGCTATTAGTTACTTCTTATAATAAAAACCGATTAGTCATAAGTAAATATATTTCTACTCGCACTACAGTAGCATTATCAATTTAATCTGTTAATTTGAGTATTATTTTTGTTTTTCTATTTAATACTGGGTTCTCATCGAAATATACACATATTCTATTGTTCTAAACTACGAATGAACACGTTCCAACGGACCTTTTGTCAATTGAACAAGCGTGTGATTAAACCAGAAAATACAATCGTAAATATGTAAGGTAGGAGCAGAAAGGCAAGTAAATGATCTTAACTCTGTAAAGGAATGAGACTGTATGTTGGTGATAACAATAAATTCCATATGGTCTAAGATTATTTCGTTTAACAACTACACAACACTTTCTCTATCCACAGTTGCTATGACAGATGCCAGTCTACTCATCGGCTTATCATTCACATGCAACATGAATTTAAACAAATAAATTTAGGGCATTGCTAAAGTTGCATGAACTATTGTTGGCGCATCTGAACCAGTGCATATAACACTAGTTTTCACTTTTCGACAGGGTAGTAAACTTGTGTAAAACTATCTTACTGCACCGAACTTCCATTTATCTTCAATCATTGCAACATTTCTTAACGTATTTATAAATACGTTGAATGGATTTTGCTCTAATGACCTCATTGAAATTTTACGTTGTCAACGTACAACAAATCCCAGAAGCCAAATGCCATCTCTCCACTGTTTAAGTGCTTAAAAGCCGACAAGCTTTATACTCTAATTATTTTATTCCTCAACCCGCTTGACTCAGGTTTTCCCTATTTGTGCCATGCCTTCATGACTGTACTAACATGCCACAGCCTAAATGTATACTAAATAGGCACTTAGCTGCACTACTGCCTATGGTATCCTGCTAGATACGATTTCAAACCGTAGATCGTTACTTCAATGTTGCAAAATATCTTCTTCTGTGTTTAACTTGTTAAACACAATATATTTTGGATTCATAAGATAAATCTACAAATTTACAAAGTGAAAAAGTATATGTTAAAGTAAAGTGATATCAAAAGGTATTTATTAAAAAAATAACGGAAAGAATTCCCTTATCAATACAATGCAATTTATTATTTGCTAGTCCAGTTTCCTTTTTTGTATCTTTCTCCAACCTCTCTCTCCTGCCATCTCTCTATCTGCCTCCATCTCTCCCCCTCTCTCTCCCTCTCTCTCTCTCTCTCTCTCTCTCTCTCTCTCTCTCTCTCTCTATATATATATATATATATATATATATATATATATATATATATATATAGGGGGGTTAAAGTTGACACACCGGCTCTCGTCAGATTATCGATGTTAAGTTACGTTGAGGAGTGCTAGTACCAGAGGGGTGACCATTTGGGAATTCCAGGTGCTGTATATGATCTCCGAGTATCTCAGCATTATGCCCAGTCGTCCTGAACTTCCATCTGCAACTGGTATTTAGCAACGCCGACTCAGCAGAGGTATGATCTGGGATTGTGAAACTGTTGCCAGAACATTTTCACTCGATTTTATTCATAAATAAGGAAACCCCTGGATCCAGCGTAATAAAATTAAAGCGAAATCGGTTACCTGGCCACCACCATTATTTATTTTAATTTCCGACTTTTAAGCACTAAATTAAACGGTGTTCTCTGTTATGAATGCAATATATATATATATATATATATATATATATATATATATATATATATATATATATATATCTGTGTGTGTGTGTGTGTGCGCGCACAGTACACCCCTGATATTTCTTCAAATATTAAAGCAAATCTTGGTGGGACAACATTGAAAAAAAAATTTGGACACAATTAAAAGTAGTATGTCTACATCATAGATCACAGAGCTAATTTATTTCCCCTGATAATAACGTAAAATATAGCTATTAAAAACTATATCCCTGACAAGACTCCTAAAGAATATAGCTATTAAAAACTATATCCCTGACAAGACTCCTAAAGAATGATTAAAATCCTTTAAAACCTACATCCTAAAATGTCTAAATTGAATACTGCTTTTTCCCCTTCCAACGAACCATGTGACTTATTAGTGTAGCAATGCCATGTGTTCATAGGGAGCAGGTGTATTCAAATTTGTAGTGCAGCTTTAACACTCTTTCTTACCAGTCACTGAACGTTTCAACATGGCATCACATGGCAAAGAACTCTCTGAGGATCTTATAAAACGTATTGTTAAAGACAGTCTAGGCAACAGGCAGATTGCAAACACCTTAACACTGAGTTGCAGCACATTGGCTAAGATCGGCCAGCATTTTAAATGAGCAGTGTCGACTCAGAACAGGCCTCGGGTAAGTCGTTCAAAGAATCTGAGCACACGGTCTTAGCTTCACATCTAAATGCGTTCTTTGAAAGATCAGAGTTGAAGTGCTGTTAGCAGGTCTGTAAGTATCAAGACCGTACGCCGCACACTACACCAAATTGGTGTGCATGGCTGACATCCAATGAGAAAGCTGCTACTGAAGGCAATACACAAGAAAACCCACAAACAGTTTGCTGAAGAAATATCAACAAAGCCCATAGATTACTGGAATCATGTCCCCATAGCCTGATCGGTCGGAATTTAATTCATTTTTTTTCTGATGGGCTAAAGTATGTGAGATGGCTAACAGGTGAGAAGTACAAAAGGTAATTTGTGATATTTAAAGTCAAGCATGGTGATGGGAATGTCAGTGTATGGGCTGCATGAATATGCAAATATTGGAGAATTACATTTCATAGAGGGAAACATGAACTCCATTATGTACTGTAATATACTGCAGCAGAGCATGATACCCTCCCTTCAGAAGCTGGGTCACAGAGCAGTGTTTCAGCATAGCAATGACGAAAACACACATTCAAGACAATCAGTTATTTACTGGCTAGGCTGAAGGTAAAAGTGATGGACTGGCCAAGCAGATATCCAGAATTAAACCCAGTAGAACATATTTGGGACATCCTCAAGTAGAAGGTGGAGCTGCGCAAAGTCTTCATTATCCGCAAGCCCCGTCACGTAATAATTGAAGAGAGGAAGCGCATTCCGGTGGGGACATGTGAAGCTCTGGTAAATTCAATTCCCAGGAGACTAAAGGCACTTTTTGATAATGATTGTGGCAATACAAAATTATGAAAGTTGAATGTTGTATGGAGATATTGACATCTTTTCGTAAGAGGTGCACTTACATTTATTTCCTGGGATTTGGCTTTAAATGGCTATATTTTGAGGGGAAAATAAATGAACCTGTATATATTGCAGAGAGAGACTACATTTCATTGTGGCAAAAATAATTGTTTCATTGTTATATATTTAAAGAAATATGAAGAGTGTACTGACTTTTGTGATACACTGCATATATATATATATATATATACATATATATATATACATATATATATACATATATATATCTACCAATATATATATATATATGTACATTTATAATTTAATAATAAAATATTTATTCCAATATTAAAAAAAACGTTTCCTCTCGTCTTAATATTCCTCAGTATAGTAATTGCTTGACTTATACGCGGGTTTCAGTTCACGAAAACAAGTTTATCATTAATAGAACCAAGTCCGTACTTAAAATTGTATTACATATATATCGTCATTGGATATTTCACCTTTAACTAGCCTATCCATTCACGTGAAATCACTTTATTCTTTATCCTATTCCCTCTGCTTCAATCTTTATTATCAAGTAAGATCTTTGACCTACTTGCAGTTTCATCAAATACTTTTGCAAGCAAAATCCGATCCGGCATTTTGCTAAGTCCAACACTCTGATGAGAAGAAAAGTATTTCTAAGAAACTCCGCGGATTATGGACTTTCCACTTATTTAGCATTTCCTTTTCAAATTAAACATGTTTTAATTCCTTTAAAAATTGTTTTTTACATGTTTATTAACTATTTGCTCTTATATATATATATATATATATATATATATATATATATATATATATATATCTGTCATAATTACTTTTTTGTTATGTCAACATTATCAGGTATTTTTTTTCAAAATTTGCATGGGGCTTAAATTGAAAATTATATTTTATACATACTTTTACATATAACTTATTCATTTAATAAAATGATTTAAAAGTATTTCTTTTCGTTTTTGCATCATTAAAATATTTATTAATTGTTTTATAATGCTCCGTATTCAGCAGAAATATGATAGGAACAATAGATACCAACGTTTTAATTGAATTAGTTTCTTTTAGTGTCAAGTTTATATCTACATTCTATCCATTAATAACTGTATACGTGTCTGTTACTTGTTATAATTATCACGTAATCATGTTAAAGTATACGAGCAAAATCTCGGATTTTTTATCCTGATAATATTTCATAATAATGTAAAAGTAAGCGAAATTATTATCACACATGCACATTTAATTTTCTGAGAGAGAAGTGAAGACGAAAACAGACAAACTGATAACAATTTTTAAAAAAGTGATAATTGTTCTCAACTTTTATAGTACAGTTTTTGAGAGGGAATGTTTAACTTAGGGACCATTCGATTAATAGTATATTATATGAAGAATAAAATGTTAGTCTCAAGAAAAGGCCTCTTGATTTTTTAGTACTTCGACAAGTAGAATTTATATATATACATATATATACATATATATATACATATATATAAATATATATATATAAAGGGGTTTGAATATATTCATAAATATGTATATAGAAAATGTTTTGCGTATACTCATCTTTTTACGTAACGAATAACTCTCATGTCTCATCTATGACGCAAGAATAACTCATTTAGAATGTCCTCACGAAAATTATTACACGTAATTGTTTATTAAAAATGATCATTCCATAAGAACACCGAAAAAAAACTAATAGGGAATAAATTACAATGAAGGTTTAAAAGAATATGCAAATAAGCTAGATCTTTAGCAGATAAATCCAATGCTATGAGCTATATTTAATAAAGTTGTATTTTGTGTTAAATAGAAAAAACAGGGTTTTTAATATGAATATATATTCACACAAAAAAGATTTACAGGTGTATAATATTAAATGATAAATAAATATGTGTCGATTGAAAAACAGTTATACAGTTCAGAGCGTCTTCAAGCCTAAGGATTATGGAATATATTCTTCCTTAAATATATCCCATATTTTCTCATAAATAAACAAATGATATAAACATATTTATTTACTAGCAGTTCCATCCGGCTTTGCCCGGGCCCTTTGTACTGTTCATACTTTGCTCTATGTGTGAGTACCCTTTTATTCTTTTAATATCTAATAATAATATAACAGAAAGCGAAATTACTATCACCCATGCATATTTAATTTTCTTAAAATATAAGTGGAGACGAAAACATAACCTCTGATGAAAATTAAAAAGATCACATTTTATTTTCTATTCGTATATACACAAAATCACATCGGAGTTAATAGTATTATTAGTAGTACCCTTACTTGTTTAATGTAGTGTCCTCCCCACTGCAAAGGGTGTGCCTACAGGTGTTAAAGTGGGTTCATAAACAAGCACCCTAGAGAAAAACACTCTGTACGAACAGCTCTATTGGTCTTCTCAGGTTGGAGTATCTAGTTTGTTTTGCAATAGACTAGCACCTTCTCAAGTTGTGGGAGGAAAAGCATGAGAAAAAACAATACTGAGCCATGCAAAGATCAGTAACAGAGAAGCCATCCATTGAAATGTCAGATACTTTGTTGGACTGATTTTTGCACTAAGTAGTAGCCAGAGTATTTTCATTATATTTGTAGCAACTTCATACAAAAAAAGGCAAATCGAAAAAAATAATATTTTAATGTAACATATAACACCCATATTCAGTAAATTACATAAGCATCATCATCTGTAAATTGACGTTTAGTTGATTTTCTAGAATAAGGGCCTCCACCATCATCGTGATTGATGGACGAACAGTAGTCTGCAGGCATGGTATCATCCCCGTTACCTTCATATGGAAATTCCATGTCGCTGGTGGATTGATGAAAGCTCGTAAAACACAATTTGTAGGTGTCTGGAAAACAAAGATATTTGCAGTCCGGCTCTTACATATTTTCCAAGAATAATTTTACTATTAAGTTGGCGCCAAAACAATATTTTTTCTCGCATATGTTACTTTTATATATGATTTCTTTATAATTCATATATATATATATATATATATATATATATATATAAATATATACATATGTGTGTGTGTGTGTGTGTGTGTGTGTAGTGATGAAATACATCATTTTGAAGCGCGGTTGTCAATTTATCGAATGGTGTTATTCGTTAGCGTTCTCAATCCTATCATTATTTTTTGCAGGCTTTTTGGCAACATGGACAAAATTCAAATCCGCACGATTTTCTTATTCCAGTTCAAACAAGGATGCAAAGTTGCCGAGACAGCTTGTGTTATCATTGATTCATTTAGACCAGAAAACACTAACAGACCACAGCAGTTGTTCAAGAATTTTCGCAATGGTGACGAGAGCCTCGAAGATGAAGATGGTCGCGATCAGACGACAGCAGTTGATAACGAACATTTGAAAGCATTAATTTAATGCGATCCTCGCAAAACCACGTAACAGGCGCTCTCCATTTCAAGCAAATAGAGAAGTGAAAAAAGTTAAATAAATTGGTGCCGCTTGAATTGAACGATAATAAAAACATCGTCGTTTTGTGGTGTTTTCTACGATCCTTCGACGCAACAAAAACGACCATTTCTCTAGAAGCTCAACAGCACTTTCCGAAGCTGAAGTGTCACCAAAAAGAGTTATTATGAGTGTCTGGTGGTCTGCAGTCAGTTTTATCCATCATAGATTCTTGAAATGATTACGGATGAGAAGTACTAGCGACAAATTTACGAAATGCACCAGAAGTCCAATGTATGTGCGCGAGATTAGTCAATATGCAGGGACTAATTCTCCTCCTTGACAACGCTCAACCCTATGTTTCTCAACTAACTTTGCAGAAGTTGAACGAATTATGTAAGTAGACGCTGCCTCATGCGACATAATCACCGAGCATCTCGCCCACCCATTATTACTTGTTCAAAAATCTCGACAACATCTTACCCAAAAATGCTTCAAAGCTACGATAATGCCGAATCGGCCTTAAATGCTTTCCTCGCTTCTAGAACTCCGGATGTCTATGATAATGAGATAAATAAACTTGTTTTTCGTTTACACAACTGTGTCAATTCGAACGGTTCATATTTAGACAAATAAAGTTCATTATGGAAGAAGTCTTTTGAACTTGAACGTCAGAAAACGGCATTATTATTGCACTAACATGATGCATTCTTAAACGCCATCCAGGCACTCGATTCTACAGGATTCATAAAATCAAAGATATTTACGTCACTGATTAAATTCCGAATCTGGAGTCTATTAAACATTCTATATTTTAATCTATTTCATGTAATTGCTGGACATTTTAATCAAATATACTTTAAAAAGTCACCAGTTTGCTTAAAAGCCTTCCCAACCTGTTTCATGATGCCAATCCCAATATGGAGAAGCTGGAAGACAATTTTGGAACGCTTTACCAAGTGAGGAGCCAGAGTATTGAGAGAGCAAGAAATCAGTCTATTACGCACAGGCCAATCTTTTTTTACTTATTGTTGTGTTCTTGACCTGGTTTCCCACAAACACAATAAGAAAACGAAAATTTTGGGTAGTCACCTTCAAGTCCGAGGAAAACCCCAACCATTTTCCAATCGACATATATTATTCATTTGTGCTGTTTCTCGGAAATCTTTTTCAGAACATGTTTCATTTCATCATATTTTACTTGAGGGGCGTTGAATGGCCTAGAGGAACGAACTGATCGATATAAGTTATCATTGGGAATAATAACACATTTTAAAATTGTTTTGCACCCGTCTATAAAAAATCGCTAACCTTGAGAATAATACTGTTCGGCGCCAAGCTATTACAATATACTATATCGTTGGACACCACGCTATTATTATATACTATGTCGTTTTCCTGGATGAAACATGGCAAGAATTCAATATGGCTTTATCTGTAAAAAGATATGAGAGTTCTAGTTTGAAGTATATGTTTTTTTCTTGAGTCTTGGAGTTAAAAGTTCAGAGGATTGTTTGGAAAAGTTGAGATCTTCAGTAAAATAATTTCAGTTATCCTTGAGAAAAAAATGTAATCGTTAATAAAAGGAGAACTGACTTCTGAAACAATGAAGTATATACTGTAAGATCCAAAAATTAACAGACGCTTGGTTTTCATCAGGACCTGCCAATTCGATTCGGGCAAGCTTTTAACATCGGAGCGGACATTTCATTCCCATGTAGAATTGGCCTATTTGCAGACTTAAGGTTTTGATATACCAAAGAATTTTATTCTTTCTGTTAATTTCGTTCGTTTTCGAAATGTGTTTAAGTTCACGTCAAAATACTAAAGCGAAATGACATCCTCTCTTTTTTGGTCCATCCTTAAAGATACTCAACACATTGCTTGCATACAATATGCGTTATATTGATCACCATCTATTAGTTTCAAGTAAGCTGAATAAGCATATTTCACAAATTCACTGATCCGTTTCATTTTGGATCGCAACGTGCATTCCCTGAAAATATAGCAAAAGACATTTGGATACTTTAATCTAATTTAATTAAATATGACACGAAAGTAAAATGATACAGTTTGATTATTTCTGTCTGACTTATCATTGAATCTCTAACATATAGGGAATACACCTAACTTCGGCGTTGAAATCAACACAAACATTCCACAACCAATATACCTATTTACTACTCAGCGTCCTCTTCTTACATACCATTTAGCTAATGTAAAGTAAATTGAACTTTTACTTTCAGCTTTGTGATTCCATACTCAATTACATAATCGCAAGAGCAACATACAATTGTAATTATGAAGCTAGAATGTACACATAATAACATTTTATGCAAAGTCGCCGAATGCACCAGTGAACTACATTTAGATAAACTATCCTAAAAATAACGACTGTAAAGACTAGTACACAATCGACTGGAATGTTTATTTTAAAGGTAAGAACTGAAGAGACAAAAGAAAGGGTAAGATGAAGTAAAAACAAGAAACGAGGGTAAGTATATGAAGTAGTTAAAGAAATCGAAAGACTGAAATATGTGTAAAGAAATGTGACATGAATTTTTACGTTGCTTTAAAAAGAAACCCATTTTCTATAATAAGAAATAAGTAGAACATACCGTTAGTGTCAGGCATGGGAGCAAATAAAGAAGTAAAAGGCGTGCGTTGTCGTCAATGTTTGCAAATAGGAAGTAAAGATAACCGGAAGAGGAAATCAGTAAGAAAGTAACTTTGTAGTTAAGAGAAACTTAAAGGGAGATAACGAGTTCAAAACAGGGAGAGAACACACAATGTTGAGATAAAAATGTATGAAAAACCATATTTCTCAACAACTTGAATTGATGAACAATACTTAATATGATTATCTGAAGTAGTAGTTGAAAGTAGTCTAAATTAGCGTAGAAACATTAAGCACAAAAATATGTTGGCAGTGTTATGACTTATTTATAATTAATATATATATTCGTAACTGCCCCTTGTGAACGATTCCGGACACGGTGTAAGTGGGTGGCGAGGGAAGTAGTAATTAATCAGAGAGAAGAGAGTTTACTACTTCCATTGAGTTTAACCGATTTTGGCAGTGAACGCTCAGCAGAAAAAAATATAGGAATCTACGATTATCGAGTAACGGAAGAGTAATATGGCAATAACACACCTCAGATATTGTGGTGCAGTTTGTGCATAATACATCTGCATTAAATATATTGAGTTTTAATCCTTTAACGGCCAAAATCACAGGGGAAAAAGGAGTTAATTTTGCCATTATAGGGATATTATTGATATTCTTAACTGAGTACTATCGATTTATTCTTTTTATGATTTCTTTATTTTTTATCGTTAATAGATATTTAACTCTTTCTGTTTATGTTTTCTCGCGGATAATTCACTTTTTAATCAAGTAAACTAGTTAGTAGGAATTGTTATATGAAGAAACGCCAATGAGACTAAGGCAAGTAATTATCATTTAGGTATGTTAGTATTTTAATGTGCATGAAAAGACGGATATCTCTCCCATTTAAAACACGTAGTTTACTCAAAAAGATGATCTGCAATTATCCAATCCGCAATCATGCTCGCAATACATATGTGCACGTTAAGAATCATAAAAAAGACATCAGAAAGTTGGTTCTACTAAATAGAAAATACTAAAACGAACGAACTTTGTACGTTATTATCAGCAAACTAATGCATTGTATTACAAGTGAATAGTGATACACTGGAGAACAGTCATGGTCTCTCATTTGATGCGTATCTCCCATATTTTCGTTTCAGTATGCCGTCCCGACTAATAAGTATATTCGACCACATTAAAAGAGATAAAATTATATACTTTTTGATCGACACAAAAGTAAATTATCCATCTTTCAATTTATCTATTTATTTAATCCTCCATTTTCTTTTTTTTTCTATCTTTACCTATCATTGCCCATCTTTCTCCCGCCCCTCTCTTTCTCCCTCCCTCCCTCCCTCTCTCTCTCTCTCTCTCTCTCTATATATATATATATATATATATATATATGTGTGTATGTGTGTGTGTGTGTGCATGTTTAAAGTTGACACACAATTTCTTGTCAGATTACAGTTACGTTTAGGAGTGCTAAACCCAAATGGGTAGCCGTATGTGGTCTCGGCGTATCTCGGCATTGTTTCCAGTCGTCCGGAACTTCCATATGCAACTGGTATTTAACAGTGCCGACTCAGCAGAAGTATGATCAGAGACTGTGCAACTCATCCCAGAACAATTCCACGCGCAGGACCCCTTACAGTGAGTGTCTATAGCTTGTCCCGATCTTTTCATACCTCTCCCATTTAAAGCGCATATTTTTCCCAAATAGATGATGTTTGTATATTCAATTCGCAAGCATGCTTGCTAAAACATCTACACGTTTAGAATCATACAAAATACATTCAAAAGTGGGTTCTATTAAATACAAAAGGCTAAAACGAAAGAACTGTGTACATTATTATCAGCAAACTTATGCATCGTAATACTAATAGATAGTGAAACTCTGAAGGACAGTCATGACCTCGCATTTGATGTGCGTTTCCCATATCTTTGTTTCAGTATGCCGTCCCGACTAATAACCATATGGTTCTGTATAAACGTGTTTGTTGCTTTTTCGCAGAGGTTGCGAAACTCGGATGTAAAAATTTTAGCTCCGTGATATGAAATACAAGGTTAAATCATATGTCCTGTTTAAAAGTATTTCCGTGTTACGAATATCCTAAGGCCAAGGCCGGGTGATCAGTGAAACAAATGCAATGAAAATCACCAATAGGAATAAATTGACTTGACAGGATCATTGGTAAATGGCAGAATATAAACAGCAGTAAGGTCAAATGTTCATACCACTATGTATACGCGTAAATATTTGATATTTATAAAAGACACTTGCAAAATAGTCAACGTTAACTAGAAAATGTTAGAGTTGAGAGAAAATATCGGTTAAGAATTCATGGTGTGATCAGAAAACAAGTTAATACGACGATTAAACACAGCTGATTTCGATATACATACAATATTGCATATACTTAATGTAGAAAATTTGAATGCTAACTGGAAATTGCTTGAGTGCAACCCAGATAAAACTTTAATGCCTACAGAACAATCTGGGATGAAAATATTTTTTTACTGCAAGTAAACACTGACTACATATTAAAAATGACATGACTAGTGGTTCAAATATGGTCTACTCAGTGTGGCCTATACACATTGGTGTTACCGTCCGCCATATTTTGTTACCCGAAGTAAAAGAACGAAGATAAGATTGAGCACAAAAAAAATACACAACAAGAACTGTATATTATGCCACATCAAAATGGCAATTTTGTATATAACATAAGTGTTCTCAATGTTTATACTGGCTCAGTGTTTTAGAGAGATGTTTTAACATCGAATATCTGTATATTGTGAAAACAATTAAGTGTAAGTCTCTACAAAAAGGTATTGTGATACTCAAGTAGAATTAGATATATATATATATATATATATATATATATATAAATATATAAATATATATATATATATATATATATATATATGATTTAATAGCAGAGATTCACTTATGGACCAAATTTCAGTAGGTTTGCAATATACTTTTCTATCATCGTTTTTTCTCTATATTACATACTAATGTTGCTGACCTGTACAGTGACCAGCCGGATACATTTCTTCGATACACTTGCAGAATTTGACGCAGATTTGCATGGTTTTCGTTAGTTATAGTTCAGGCACGGCTGGCATTAACCGGATTTAACAGAGCAAAATAATAGACGCTGAGGAATTTAATACAAACAACAAACTTGAAAAAATAGTCCAACAATAAATAAAAACAAGACTTTCTAAATATATCTATAAATATATATGAATATGTTTATTTATTCACAAAAAATATGTATTTTGTAGTGTTTGCTTACTTTTCTTATTGTTGTGTCTGCACAAATAATTAACAAGAACACGGGAAGTAAAGGTATAAATAATACATTAGGAAAAAAATTTATATACATATTTACATGTCTTCGGATATACTTCAGTTGGAGATATTCCTGCAGGTGGCGTGTTGTATGTCTTACTGGAGGCAATATAGGCGTCTTGCCTATTTGGCGGTCGATTGCCGAACTCCCCCGTTTCTTGTTTGCAATTTTATTATTAACAAAAGACGTTGTATTTCAGGAAAAAGGGTTAATGTTATTTTTATGATAAAGTGTTTGGTGAAAGTACATTTTTGCAAGAAAAATTTACACATATAGGTTTTTAAACAGAATTGGAAGTAAACGTTTTTTTGCAAACAGATGTTGTTTTTTTATGAGAATATATAAATCCTTTTTTTATAAAAACCGTAAATTGTAAGGTGAAATTACAGAAAGTTGTTCACAAGAAAATTACAAGTATTTTTCAAGCAAATGAAAAAAAGTAAACAAAAAAAAATTAACAAAAAATAATTTTAAAATTACATTTTTATATAAAATACAAAAAAACAAAAACAATGTCGATTTAACATTTCAACATTTGATAAAGGCTCGGCTTAGTTCAGTTATTTCGGTCGACATCCAGCCATAATTGGCGGAAAATCCCGAGGCTCCGGGTTAAATTTTGCTAGAGTGTCGTTTTTTTTTTCGTTTTTTTTTTCATTTTCAATTTTGTAAGCGGATTAGTAGCGATTATAAACTGAAAAAATTTACCAAAACGCAGAGAAATTCAATATTTAAAAATTTGAAAGTAATGATCAGTTTCTATTAGAAAGGTTTAGTAAATTGATCCCTATTACAGGAAATATGAAACCGAATTATTGGCTGTATGGTTGGGAAAGTTTTTTTCTCATTTACTTTTCAATATTTAGCGCAATACCCCTTTTCCAGATTTATATATATATATATTTTTTGTTTTACTCACCATGGTGTAAAATTAGACAAAAACAGTAAGTAAAGAGTCTGTGTGTTGTTGTTTTCAGTGAAATTCAAATATTCTAGAAGAATACGGTATGCTAACGCGATATAAAAGTTATGGTTATGTTTTCCTTAATAGAAGTGTTGATTGAATTTTATAACAAAATACATATTAAATACGTTTAAAAACCAAATTACATGGCAATATCAGGAAAGTATAAACATATTTACTTGTTTAATATAAATATTGCAGCAGAATACATAATGTTCAGAAGTTTATATATCTTTTTCTTTGTTTTCCTGGTTTTGATTGAAGTAAAAAAAAAGTTAGTAAACTGTACGCGTGTTGTTGTTTGAAGTGTAACTATATAAACTACGGACACGTGGTTGTCCGGCATACAACTCATCATGGGCGATAAAAATAATATCAATTAGCATAAGCTAATGCAGGCAAAACAAATAAAACTATGACAACATTATATATATATATATATATACATATATATAAACAAATATATAAAGTAGGTAAATATATATCAGTAGAGTTTTAAAGATCAAGTCGATGAACTTTGGCACCTTGACTGTCAAATTCCCGGCCGTAAACTGATTAAAAAGATTTTCCCAAATATCAATACACTTTATGTCAACTCCGAATCTATAGCTGGGCATTGACAGTGTTATATGGTAGGGAAATGTACTCAGACACACACAGACACACATATATTTTCACTTTTATAGATATATAGATTGTACCTATATTTAATATCTCGTAATTATTCTTTATGATATTATCGTATTCTATAATTCTCATGTATTTTCTAAATATAGTAATGAGAGTTTTTATCTATATTTGAATTTTGTAAAATTCTGGCATTTCTCCTCCTTTGATAAAAAGCGCATCCATATTGATCTGATGAAAAATAAAAGTATACATGACTTTATTATGATCTTTTTTTATTAGTTTTCTAATATTTTTAATATGAATATAAATACACAAAAAAGATTAACAGAGGTACAATATAAAATAATAAATAAATATATGTCGATTGAAAATAGTTATAAGGTTCTTAACGTCTTCAACCATAAAGATTATGAAATATATTCTTCCTTAGAAATAGCCAATTTTTTTTAATAAATAAACAACTGATAGAAACATATTTATTATTAGGAGTTAAGTCCGGTTTGGCTCGGCCGCTTTGTACTGGTCATAACTTGGCCTATGTGGGAATACTCTTTTATGTAAAATTTCAAATATTCAGACCCAAATATGTAAATTGGTTGAGATCTCAGACGTAAATTTTGGAAAATGTTTGACCCAAATTTTGACCCTTTAACATTTATTGTTTTGCTTTCAAATCGAAATAAAATGGTTGTCTCATGTCCAACTAACCCACATTTCTATATTCAATGAAAATGTCAAATGTTTAGACCAGGCGTTAATTTGATAGAGACCGTATAGGTAACGTTTTTAATAAATTATGCCCACAATTTTTATCACTTAACATTTACTTTTTGGGGTTCAAATCAACTTGAAGATTAGATCCCCATCTAAGTAACCTACATGTAAAATTTCAAGTGTTTAGACCCGAAATTTACGGAGGAGGTTGGAAGAGTTTTCAAAGGACAAATCTGTTATCCCTTAACAGCCAAATTTCTGGCCAGACAATGGATTAAAAAAGTTTTTCAAATCTCAGTACAATTTTATTCCAAATCTCATGTATCTAGATTTTGTAGGGAAATGTACACACATACACAAACATACACACATACACACAGACAGAAATTGTCAAGTTTATAGATATTTTTCATTATCATCAAGTTGAGTACGCTTTTATCCATATTATCGTTTAAAAATTAATAAAATTCGGATAGAACGCGTGGTCGCGCGGTTTGAAAATCTAGGTTGTTATTTGTTTATATCCATAAGAAGCGTTGTGTGGAATTTTAACATACAATAAGTTACGTATTGAAGACCTTTGAAGGCAAATAACTGCAACTTGACAGACGAGTATATCTCCGAAATATATTTCTTAAGAAATAAAAACTCGTTTATTTCATAAAAAATTTCGCGTCCAATATGCATTTTATTTTATTTTAAAATTTCAAACAACGTTTCTTACGGATATAAACAAAAACTACCTAGATTTTCAAACCGCCTGATTACGCGTTCTATCCGACTACATAAAACCCCGCAGCTAACATCAAGTGGTCTTAATTCATTAAACATTCTTCTACCTGACATAATGGCGAAGAAAAAGAGAATATATATATGTATATATATATATATATATATATATATATATATATGTATGTACAAAGCGGTATATCTCCGAAATATATTTCTTAAGAAATAAACACTCGTTTATTTTATTTAAAAAAATCGCGTTACAGTTATATGGCTTCAAACGTTTTCAATACGTATCTTATTTTATTTTCAAATTTCACACAACGCTTCTAATGGATATACAAAAAAACTATTTAGATTTTCAAACCGCGCGACCACGGGTTCTATCCGACTACATAATAACCCCGCAGCTAACATCAACTCATTGAAGATTCGTCCACCTTACATCATGACAAAGATAAAGAAAAAATATATATAGATTGACAAAGGAGTATATATCCGAAATATATTTCTTAAGAAATAAACACTCGTTTATTTTATAAAATATTTCGCGTTGCAGTTATTTTGCTTCAAATGTAGTCAATACGTATCTTATGTTATTTTGTGTTTTCAGACAACGCTTCTAAGAATATAAAACTACCCAGCTTTTCAAACTGCGCGACTACGCGTTACTATCCGATTACGTAAAAACACCGCAGCTAACATCACGTGGACTTAATTCGTTGAACATTCTTCCACTCGACATCGTAGCGAAGAAAAAAATGAAAAAAATATATATAGATTGATAAAGGAGTATAGCTCCGAAATATATTTCTTAAGAAATAAACACTCGTTTATTTTATTAAAAACATTCGCATTGCAGTTATTTGACTTCAAACGTGTTCAACACGTATTTTATTTTATTTTCAAATTTCACACAACGCTTCTAACGGATATAGACAGAAAACAACCCAGATCTTCAAACCGCGCGGCCACGCGTTCTATCCACTGCATAAAAACCCAGCAGCTAACATCATGTGGACTTAATTCATTAAACATTCTCCCACTCGACATCATGGGGAAGCCAAAGATAAATATATATATATATATATATATATATATATATATATATATATATATATATGTATATATATATGTATGTATATATATATATATATATATATATGAGAGAGAGAGATAGAGAGAGAGCGAGATTGACAAAGGAGTATATCTCCGAAATATATTTCTTAAGAAATAAACACTCGTTTATATTATAAAAAATTGCGTTGTGGTTATTTGGCTTCAAACGTTTGCAATATGTATCTTCTTTTATTTTCAAAATACACATGACGCTTCTAATGGATATAAACAAAAAAAAATACACATATGTATATATATATGTGTGTGTGTATATATATACACACATATATATATGTATATATATGCATATATATATACATATACATATATATGTCTATAAATATATATATATACATATATATGTATATATATGCATATATATATACATATACATATATATATATATATATATATATATATATATATATATATATATATATATATGCACATAAAATTATGAACAGTACACAGAGCCCGAGCAAAGCCGGGCTGACCTGCTATTATAATATATAATAAACATCTTCTTAATGGCAATTTATTCACATTTTCAGAAAACATTAAAGTATGTGAAAGGAAGGGTTCACAATTTAAATTATTCGATACGGGGTACAAATAAACAAGAAAAACTTTATTACATGGACTTTTGAACTATTCAATTCTTCTGCTCATATGGTAGAATTTTGCAAAATATACAATTAATTTTGCAGGGTAATGCATTAAAGAAACATATAATATTAAATTATTATATTTGCATTAAAAATAAATTAACAGGTATAGACCGTTTGTATGGATTTTACGAGGGTAAAAAATCAGGAAATGGGGAAGATGGAGAGAAAGGAATTAATATTTTTGCCACTTTTTCGATATTTGTTGTCCGAAAGCTCGAGCTGCAAGACGATTCCGATCTAGAGAAAATCCGCCGCCTCTGTCGGCAGACATACCAACCGATATACATACATGCATACATACTTACATACACACATACACTTAAACAGACAGGTGAGAGTTATATTATAGAAGGTAACATGAGAATTGCTATAAAACAATTGTTTCGAGAAGCGATAGCCCTGTTTACTCCCATCTATTGAAGGCGTATTTTCAATTTACGATAATATTATGAAAGCCAAATTAGAACAACATATACCAATTCTTTGGTGGTTAGTTTTGAATGTATTTACTTTTATAAGATATGCAAACGCACATAGTCGCATAATTTACTATTTATATAACAGATTTCCAAACTATAGTTATTTTTTTAGATTTTGTAAAATATTGCAATCGTTGTTTATACTATAGTTTTCGAGAGTAATATTATTAATTGAACTATTAATTTATCTAACTTCTCTCGTGAAAACCCCCAAAAATATTGGTAATTAATAAAAGAAATACCACATGTTGTTTGAGTTCTATTTTTTACTATATTGTCTGCATAGTTTATTCCAAGAAAGAAGTAATACACTCAATGGGTTTACTCATAATGAACTTACCCAGATGAGAATACATCCCAAGTCATAATAGACATAATTTATTAAGTCTCTATGTATGAAATTATTTTGAGATGCAAGGATGCCCATAGTAATTTGAATTCTTACTCTCCTTTGGAGAATGATCCCCTAAGTCCATAATAATGCTCCTGAAAGTAAGGGAGCATCGATGAAGCAAAAGTCAAAAAGCAATCGCTCATCGTATTTTTGCTGAGAATAATATATCCGTTGTCGTATATATATAAAGTGTCTTTTATACTCTCGCTGGTTTAGGTCAAGCTACGAGTTTTGTCGGACTTCTAAATACAAAATGTCCATACATCGATTTTATCCCTGTGCCTCACAATTTTTTATCTTATAATTGCAACTATACATATTCAATTCTGTTTTGAACGTGTGTTAATTCTTTTATATATATTTGTCAACAGCTACTAAAAGTAAATTATTTCAAATAAATATTTTTATCATTCTTTGTCTCTCACGACTGTGTTAATCGTAATTTACTTTTATACTTTAGTAGAGCCTGGTAATTTCAGAGTATTTAATGCACTGAACTGATGCTATTTGGTTTAGAGAGTTTCGTTAGTCTTAACAAATATAAAGTTATAATATATTTTGAAAAGCGGTAAAATTTATATTGCCAATTCTCTTTTACATATTTTTTTATATGGAGAGTAGATAATACAGTGGATGTGTTATCGGCAGCTCCAGTAACTCTCGCTTCTCCTATTTTGTCATTCAGTCCTCATTCAATGAGTGATTTTTCTGACAAAGGGTGAAGAAAAAGCTGCTTAAAGGTCGGTACTACTTGGTGACCAGTAGTCTGAGATGTCGGAAATTGTTCTGTCTCTGTCTGTCCTTGTGGCCATGTCACTAGTAAGGGTGCTGGAGGTAAACGTTTTGTCTGGGCTGACGTTATCCGCCTGATAGTCAGGGACCCGAACCTTGGATTAACCACTAAGGAGGCTGTCCTATCAGCAGGCGCAAAGTACTGGGACTGCTGTATTGCCATTTGGTGAGTGGATCTGGATCATGCAGTAGTCTCTGGTGGGGCCTCTCGATGCCATACTAGTGGGTAATTGTTACGGCTTTACCTTTTCGTGTGCTACAAATAAAACATTTTTCCTGTCTTTTTCTCTCTTACTTTCCCTCTCTGTACTGCTCTAACCAAGTATGCCGACCTATTCCACAAATCCCAAAACCTCAACATGAAATATCTCCAGAATAAAAACTCGATTAAACCTAGAACCCTATCTTCCAGCGTAGACCCCTACTACCAGGTCTCCTTCTCCAATATCAGGGGTCTACGTTCCAACCTTCCAGAGGTTGAAACCCAATTACAGGAGACGAAACCGGACATATTATTTCTAAGTGAAACTGGCATAGGGCCGACCACTTTCCTAGATGAGTTCATAATTAATGGATACTCCAATTTAACAGCTTAATCTGACACCCAAGATCGCTATGGGCATGGAATATGTGCCTACATTAAGGATGGCTTCCCATGTGGCAGGGATATCTCTAGAGACGATCCTAATTTACCCTATATGTGCTTCAGGGTTGCACTTGCTAACACCACTGCATTTATATTTGCCCTCTATAGGCCACACAACAGCGGAGTTACTATCTTTAAGAGCATATCTGAGAAAATAGACCACATACTGTCTTCACATCCCTCAGCTAACATCCACATCTGTGGTGACTTCAACGTCCATAACGTGGAATGGCTGACCCATTCAAATAAGACAGATGATGAGGGGAGGTTTTGTCATGATTTTGCCATTGCTTATGACCTCACTCAGAGAGTTCGCGAACCCACCCGTGTGCCCGATACACCCAATCAATATGCAAGCCTCTTAGACCTTTTTCTCTCAACTTCCCCTGAGCTATGTTCATGTACGGTTCATTCTCCTCTAGGATCCTCCGACCACTCCCTCGTATCAGTTAAGATAAAAACGAAATGTAAGAAGCCCCCAGACGTACCCCTCCACCCTACTGTATACCGATACTCTATGGCTGACTGGGATAGCTTCCGTACATTCATATCTGATTTACCTCTGCACTCCATGTTTAAAAAGGAAGTGTCCTCTATAGTATCAGATCTGACCGAATGGTTAATTGTAGGCATAGACCAATTCATACCATCTAAAAAATTCCAACAAAAACCTAACAGCCAGCCATTGTTCTCCCCATAATGTGCTGCTGCTGCTATCGCGCACAGAAATCACTTTTTCCATAAATACCAACGTAATAGATGCACTGAGACTAAAGCTGCTTCCAGGACTGCCAGCAACCACTGTAAAAGAGTAATAAAAAATGCAAGAGAGCTATATGCCCAGTCTGTTAAATCCAAGGTAGCTGATCAGCGGCTTGGTTCCCACCAGTTTTGGCAAATAACAAATAGGATCCTGAACAGAAGTGTGCGTTCTATCCCAACCATTATCAATGGACCAGAGGTCATCTCGTCAGCGTCAGACAAGGCCAAACTATTTGCAAAGAACTTTGCAGCTAATTCTACCCTATGCTACGAAGGCCATCAACTCCCCATATTTCCTCCTATATCACAGAACAAGCTAGGTAACATACAAATATCCGTGCATGAGGTCGCCAAGCTAATAAAAAACCTAGATTCCAGTAAAGCAACTGGCCCTGATGGCATCCCAATTATAGTGTTAAAAAAGCTTCAACCAGAACTTGCTCCCATACTTACGAAACTATTTAAGCGCTGCCTTAAGGAGAAGTGCTTTCCGACCCCATGGAAGACCTCATCAGTTTGCCCTGTATTTAAGAATTCAGGTGATAAGGCATCTCCCTCTCAGTACAGACCAATAAGTCTCCTCTGTGTTATGAGTAAGTTGCTGGAATCAATATAAAATAGAGAAATAGTCAACCACCTCTGCAGAAATAACCTTCTTAGTGACACACAATATGGTTTCCGCTCTGCAAGATCTATCGCAGATGTGCTGACGGTTATATCCCACAGGATTAGTGAATATCTTGACAAAGGCTTCCTTTCTAGGGCAATTGCTCTTGACATATAAAAGGCCTTCGACAAGGTATGGCATAAGGGTCTACTTCACAAGATTTCAAGCTACGGTATAACTGGAAATGTTTTCTCAATCATTAAATCATTTCTCTCCGATAGACTCATAAGAGTAGTGGTAGATGGACAAAAATCGGAGGCCTGCAATATGAATGCTGGAGTCCCTCAGGGGTCAATCCTGGGTCCAACTCTCTTCCTGATCTACATCAATGACCTCCCTAAACACATACTTAAATCATTCGTTGACATCTATGCTGATGACACGACCATCTACGGCAACACATCAAAGGCTGGAAATGACAAAGTTCTCTCAAATTCTCTCTCCTCTGATCTCGAGCGCGTGGTTCAGTGGGGGAAGATGTGGCTAGTTACCTTTAATGCATCCAAAACCAAACTCCTATCCTTACATCATCAACGCTCTGATCCCTAGCTGGCATCAATTGTGATGGATGGCTCACGTCTGGGTGAGGCCCCGTGTTTTGACAAGCTTCTGGGTTTGATCTTTACTCCTGATCTGAAATGGAACACGTCCATCAAGTCCGTGGTTAAGGTCGCTGGAAAGATGGTGGGATCCTTCTACCGCTCCAGAAGATATCTCACTACTGATGCAATTCTCTATCTATATAAAAGCCAAGTACGTCCAAGGATGGAATACTGTTGCCATATCTGGGCAGGAGCTGCCAAAAACAGCCTATCATGCCTTGACAGAGTACAAAATAGACTTCGTGGCTTAGTGGGGGATGCCCTTTTCTCTACCCTGCAACCCCTCTCCCACAGAAGAGACGTTGCGAGCCTATCCTTGTTTTATCGTTATTTTCATGGCAGGTGCTCGTCTGAACTCCAATCCCTGGTCCCCCCTCCCCAATCTTTCACGAAAAACACCCGTCTAGCTGAATCCACTGTGAAAAATTTCCCCCACTCTATATCTGTGCCTAAATCAAAACGCGGATTCCATGAACAAAGCTTCTTTCTTAGAACTGCACGCCTGTGGAACTTTGTTCCGTCTGCCTGCTTCCCTCCGGACTACAACTTGAATGTCGTCAAGTCTAATGTTAACAAATTCCTAATGAACCGCCCCCTTAAGTAAACACTCCATCAAATCTCCACACTAACGTAATGTACTTGCAATAATCCTTATCCCTGAGTGGCTTCCGGGCCTTGATAAGTGGTGACCACTGTGTAAAAAAAAAAAACACATAATTGCAGATTTACCAACTATTTTTTTTTATTTCAGGCGAAAATTGTTTCGACTATTCCCATAATGTTTGAAGAATTACGGTGTACCATACCACACCTCGCGTGATACGCTCATTTAAATGGCAATATAATTCGGTGAATCAATCGTTCAGCGAAATAGATTAGTGAACAAGCCCTCTGTACTTCCGCTTTTATATTATTTCTCTGTGTGATAGGTAATGTTAAAGGTGCACTCTGATAACGAGATACAAGAGTCAGATTGAAAAATACAACGTTCGATGTGTATTCTCCGAAATACAGACTAATATAATTTGGTAGACTTGTGACAATCGGGCACTGGAGCTGCGGAGATCATATTAATATGATCTCCGCAATATATTTCAATTATGAATTAATTGTTAGAACATGCCACATATTTCTCTTAATAAGTATATTTTCCGGAAATTTATTTTAATGTAAATTTTGTCGCCCCCAAAAAACAGGGTGCATTCCAAAAAGATTCAATAAAAATGCGATCAATATTTGAACATCTGTAGAATATTGTCTCAGGTTGTATGAAAATAAATTCGCTAGAGAATTTAAAAGATTTTATTTTTCTGAACACAATTTTAGTCAGATTACTTCCCGTCGAAGTCTTCGATAAAATAATAAGTTATACGTATAGGAAAAAGAGAAGGATGTTTGTTTCCTGAAAGCAATCTCCTTTAGAACGATCGTACGGGAAACAGAACGTAGGATTGACTTCGAGCTGATGAAGACTTTCTACCTCGTTTACTTCGACATTTTAGATTCAGGTCCGTGGGAATTGACCCGAACAGTGCCCACAGAATGTGTAGCCGTCGGATAAATGGTGTCGATGTCGAAACTGAACAACGGATAATGAAGCAGAAAATAGGCGGGGTTGGCATGATCTTAGCTGTACAGTTGAAAAACCGACGCGTCATTACGAGAAAAATAAGCTAATCACAAAAGAAGCCAATAATTTAAACGTATCGGATGACAGGGCACTTATAAACGCTGTCTCTCTTCAGCTGACCGGTAGAAGAAGCATTAGAAATAAGTGGCACGAATTTGTATGGTGTCTATGAAAATGGTCGTCACTCTGCACAAAAACCATAAGTAATCAGCAAACGAATTATGTGAGAAATAATAGAATTATATACATCAAACGTTAGAAGATATAAAGGAAATAGTTTTACAAAAAAAGCGATGGAAAGCGGGGGTATTAATTTTGAAGAAAAAGTAAACAATCCAAAATTTATGCGAGATAACCATAGAAAATTACTAGCCGCTGAAAAGCATATATTTACGATTATATTTCGAAATAAACTTAACCCGCATTACACAGCTCCAGTGCCATTACAGTAGTTACTAGAATGTCTGTATAAGCTAAAAAGAGGCGAATGAGCGTGTACAGATGCCGAGCCGTGTGCGGAATTACGTCACGATATGGATAAAAAGATTATATAAATCTTGAACACAAACGAGGATGTTCGAGAGAACAGAGGTGAAAGAGAAGTACGATTAAGTTTCATTCGAAAAAGTACCTCGATATTAGTGTTGTTGTTACAAAAAAAAATTCGAATTATTACTAGTTTTATGTTCCATGCAACGTGCACTGCTACAACGTGTTGGTCCAAGGTGTCTGCATGTAAATCTGTAAATCTGTGTAGCGTTAATAAAGTATCAAACTTTCTTTGTAAATCTGAGCCGGAACTTCTCCTTTGTTTCCTCTGAAGAGGTAGGAGTTGACGTTATTTATATCTAAAAGGGGTTTACTCTGAAGGGGTTAGGAGTTGACGTTATTCATATCTATCGGCGGAAAGATTTGTCACAAGGTCTGCAAACTGGAATTGGTAAAATCAGTGTTCATACAAGGAGTAATTTGGCTGACCAGAATTGTTCGACAGTTTTGTCGATATTCTTAAACAAAACCCTCTATGTACGCATTATCACACATGTTTTATGTATTGTATTTATTTAGTCTTTAAATTATGTAGCATGTGTAGTTTTTGGTAGATTCTTTTCATGTTTAGTATAAACAGACGGTCTCATATTTCAGAGATGGTGCTTTTTCTTAATGTTAGTATTTTTCTTGTTCCTCGAGTAGGGTTTTCTACTTCATGTTAATAACATTTATTTTCAACTGAGAGACGTTTAGTACACATAAAACATATTTCTAAAAAGGTTTTGCCACTGAATATTGTTTATAACCATATTTAATTAAATGATTCAGAAATGCCACCGCCAGCATCTAATTGTTCTTCACTTACTTTACTCGTTTTTTTCTCACCATACCATTTAAAAAAATTATTCATATATATCGATAAAACACTGTTTGTATCAAATTAATTTATTTTGCAACGAAACCTTATTCGGATTTTAAGAAAAAAACGGCATTCATGTCTTTCTACTTCCAACTATTTAATAACTAATTTATCTCTGTGTAATTTCTTTTGTAGTTTATGAAAAGCAAACTTGTGTGTAACTTTCGTACGCGAATTCACTAGATAATAATAGTTGTATTTTTGTTTTGTAAGAACACAGATGGATTTTGGTAGAAATTCATTTCTTGCTTTCTGCCATATTTTCAATGGGTACTGCTGTTTCGCGTGCATGTATTAAGTAATTCCCAAATAATATTTAACAATATTTTTTACGTAACTTCGTTTAATATTTCTTCGGGCATCGCTAATAACCGGGTTCTGCTTGTATGTATGTATGTATGTATGTATGTGTGTGGGGACGCACTTGTAGATGCGTGTGTGTATGTGCGTATGTGTGTGTCTGTGCAGATGATCTTATTTGTAGACAATTCACTTTGTTATACTTCCATTTAGAACCTCTGATTTTAGGCGTTTATTCTAAGTGTAATGAAACAGAACTAAATCCCGTGTTCCTAGTTAGGCCATCGAATTTAGAATTGCCATGATGTTGGCAAGGGGCATAATTCCCTTTTCAAACACATGCAATGAATGTAGCTGTACGAAAATAGCACAAGAATAGAAATTATTTATTTATGTGCTTCCCCTGACAAAGGTTTTCTTCTTGTTTTATTTTTTTCTGAAAGTTTCTGTAAAACGAAAACCGAACGGATTCATAAATATCTCATAAAGATTAATTTAAATCCATCATCCAAAATACACCTTCCGCTAAATATGTAAATGCCTACATATTTTGCAGTAGTTATATCTTTATTAACCTGAGATTTGTTCATTATTCTTTTTCATTCTGTGTCTAATAACTCTCGAATATATGTGTGTACGTGATAAAGTGTACGCGAAAATTTATTTCAACAAATTATTGTATGCAATGCTTCTTTCTGGTTGACGCTTGCCTTTTGCGTAACAACGCCCAAAGAAAGCTTTGATTTATTATTTAAATGTTTATGAAAGTAGAATTACTTAATCTGTATTACTTTAACATTTCCTAAAATATAAAACTTGTTACCAAAATTTCACTTCAATCGCGGTATATTGGACGCCCAAATATCAATTTTGTCATTCATTAGTTTATCAGTCCAGTATCATAGATTCACATTGTATTATACACGCCATAAACAACTGTCAATAACAAAGCGTTATAATTAAAAAGAGAACAATTCACGGTTATAATTTTTACTTAATATATATATATATATATATATATATATATATATATTTATATATATTACATTTTCATCCCAAACAAGGTATATTGCCACTTTGATGTAGGGCGTTACAACCAGGGACCTAAGTTGCATGGGTGCTATGTAGAAAGTTTACCAGCATATTACACTTGAACTTTTGCATGTCAGTACAGTTGGGAAAGCAGAATCCCGGAGGAGAATTTCACAGTCCTGCAGTTCTGGGGTAGAAACTATTAGAGTAAAAGGCTTTCTTACCTCTAGGGATCTCGACAGTGTAAGGGTGGAACTTTGCTGCTTGTCGGGTTTGTTGGGGGTATTTTCGTCGAAGGACTACCAGGGCTTGTAGTTCGTCATATAATCCACCAATAAAATACTTGTAAAACAGGCAGAGGGATGCAGCATTTCGTCGATGGGTCAGGGGCTGAAGCTTGCAGGTCGGGTCCTATTAGGTTGGTGACTCTCTTTTGGCCCCTGGCCAAAAGCGAGAGACTAGTAGCAGATGCACCAGCCCAAATGTGACAGCATTACTCCATACATGGGTTAATGATGGCTTTGTAAAGATACAGGATACTTTCAAGCGTAAGTAACTTTCTAGCACGATAGAGTGAACCCACCTTCTAAGCAGCGGCCTTGGCAATGATCTGTTGTTTCCTGTGAACGTAAAGCTAAGGAGCTTGAAAGAAGTGCTGTCAGGTAAAGTATCTCTAGTCATATATATTAGTGGTTGGTAAGGTGTCATGTAATTATTAAAGGAAATGATCTTTGTCTTGTCAGCTTTGAACGTAACCATTTATTTTTGACCCCATTCCACGACAGACTGGAGTTCATCCTCTAGGGTTTCTGCCATTACCTTAGATGTGTGCACATTAGTTTTCTCTACATGCCTGCAATGGAACGTGATATCGTCAGCAAATTTACTCATCCTAGAGACAATTTTATCAGGTAAGCCATTTATGAATATCAGAAATAATAAAAGTTTAAGGATCGATCCCTGAGGCACACCCGCATTTATATCATTTTTTTTTCTTTTTGACATACGCCAATCGAGTACAACCTGGTTCTTCTCTCATTTAAGAAGGATCTAATTATTCTAAGTATTCGCTCAGTAATACCACAGGATTTTATTTTCATAGGAAAACCATCGTGCCATACCCTGTCAAACGCCTATGATATATCTAGGGCCACTGCCTCCCTCCCTGCCTTATCCAGTGCTTGGTATAAACGTTCAGAGATTAGAATATCTGAAGTAGAACTGGCTTGCCTATATCTATCTTGGTGGTCAGACAACAGTTTAGCAGCCGTAAGGTGGTTAACCAGAGCTTGATTAATTAAGGACTCAGATATTTTGGCGAAACGAGAGAGGAGACCAATGGGTCGATAATTTAATGGACCAGTTTTTTCGCCAGAGTATTTGTACACTGGACTACAGAACAGTTGTAAAATCTGGGTATGAGCTTAGTTTACAAAGTATCATGAATAAATGTTTATTTTTTTTATTTAAGCTAAAAAGAGCTGATTCGAAATCCTTATCTTTGTTTTTAGCGAGACTCACATATGCATAGTCGGTGGCGTGTTAACATGTAATAAAAATGTAAACATATAAGGTTTAGAAAGTTTCTCGTTTCCCCCACACACACACCCTAACACACATGCACACCCACAAACACACACACATATACACCCCCCACACACACATATATATATATATATATATATATATATATATATATATATATGCCTCCCTGGCTAGGGTCGTATCGCTATACCGGCGGTAATCGTGACGTCCTGTACTGATGATGCCCTATAAGATAAGACACTACTATTCGCAGGTAAATTGTGATGATTATATTAATCATTATGTCTGCCCTTTAAAAACTTGGTTCTTATTGTTGAGCACTTTGAAATGAAAGAAGTCGACTAATTAATGCATGTGCACAGTTCGTAATGTTAAAAGAATATAATTACTGTAGACGTGCTGGAATGACCTTTACACTTGGTATAAATGCTTATGCATACAATATTCTCGCCGCAGTTATTGTTGGACGAGCAGTTTTTTCCTTGCTAATGAAGTCAGATATATCTACGTGGCTTGATTCCAATTTTCCAACTGATGGTAATCGTGACACCCTGCAGTCGTGTATATATATATAAATACATATAGCCATGGGTAAAAGGACGGAGGGAAAACATTGAATGGAAGTTATTTAAAAAAAAGATCATCAATGAGGGTGTAGAGACGACCGACCAGGTTTCGCCCTCACTTTTCAAGGCCGAATAAACGGTTTTATTTTATTTTTTGTTGTTTTAAAACAGGAAAACAAATTAAAACGGAGGAACTACTAAAATAAAATCAAACTATCGGAAATTCCGAGAGTTCGGAATAGCGGTCTAGCGACTCTATCCTCTGATTTATGTAAATTATTTTAACCTCGATTGAATGTTTTCCCTCCGTCATGTTTACCGTGGATTCAAAAAAACAAACTCAGTCTTCCCTTTTTTAACAGTTATAACAAAGTTTTCTACCCCCTGCAAAAATAATGAATTACACACACACACACACACACACACCCACACACACACACACACACACACACACACACACACACACACACACACACACATATGACGTGTGTGTGTATTATAAACACACACACATATATACATATATGTCGTGTGTGTGTGTGTGTGTGCGTCTGCGTGTTATTAAATGCATGCGTAATCTGCAATGTGCTAGTTTTGATATTATTAGGATTTCACGTCAGAGGAAAAATAATAAAGGATAATTAGAGTTGGTCAATAAAATTAAAAATATTAAGAGTTTATACTTCTGTGTTCTAAGAATTTTTGTTTATATTATATACATATATGCATATATATATATACCTATAATATATATATATATATATATATATATATATATTGCACGTTAAATGACAATGTTTATAAACACTTTTATGACTAGTTTGTTTTCTTGAACATTTCGTATTATATGAATTTTTCAATTTTAGAATATCTATGAAATACAGTACACATATTGATACAAGACGGCAGTACATGGTATTCAGAAGGACGTCTACAGAATTTTCATGTATCGAAAGAAGTTATGGCATATAAACTAAATAAAAATGAAAAAAAAACTTCCATTATATGCCGCCTATAAAGATTATCGGTCAATAATGATCTATTTTTCAAGAACAGTAGATCCATCCTAGATAAAATATCGTAGAATAGAAGGCACATTTTTCAAATTATATTGTTTAGATAATTCCAACGAAGATAAGAGTCTACTTATGCCATTGTGTTCGAAATAATTGGTTTCCTGATGCTACTGCATTTATGCTGAATTTGGAATCTAATTGCCCCAGGGTTTGCTGTTTAGCGTCATTTTCATAAGTGATGCACTTCAATTTTCTCTTGCAAATGCGCTTTGTAATAAGATAGACATCGGAAAATTGACTGAGTAATGCTAAAAAGATAATGTGCTCGTTGAAATATGTGGACCTCTTGAAAAATATAATAAATACAACCAAAACAATCTTGTTATATATAGATGTGTATGTGTTTTTTATGTGTCTGTATCTTCATCGGTTAGCCTCCCTCACTGACGTCAGAAAAACGAAATAAAAAAAAAGTATTTATATAATAAATAATGTCAGCTTCTTTATTAATTCCCCGATTTTGTTTTTCATCTGAAACAGATAACAACTCCAATACATAAATGGCTATATGTCTGTCTGTTTGTCTCCCTATTAAAAAATGCTATCTCTTCTGAAACTAAAAGTTTCAGAGCGGCGTTATGGGCCTCGACTGATTGGATATTTTTATGAACCGTACTATTATGGACCATTAACCCGTAAAAATAGTATTTAAGGGGTAAAAAACACCGTTATGCATTTTATGCGTTCATCTTGGTTTCTTTTTAATCAGCTCATACACATGTTAAGCTAGTACAGTAGTAACGTCACCGCATTTGAATGCTACATTTAAGTTTCGGATTCTATTCGTGCTGATAGCACCCAAATATTATGTTTTACTTTTGAATTAACGATTTTATAATAATATATACGACATCTGAACAAATTAAAATATCATATTTAAGCGTATACAATGAGCAGGCAAAACCGCGACCCCTCTCCGTTCTAGCTTTAATAAATATATTTATGTAAAATATTAATAACCGTGGCAATTTATTTATATATTAATTTTGAAAAAATTGCCGACTCATCTTCCGGAAATGATACTATTTCTCTAAACCTTATGATGTCGGCTGTGAGGAGAAAAACAAACCACAGCAGCATTGAAATTCATGTTGAAGCAAAGGTTCCATAATCACTAACCGTGTCAATGTGTTTTTGTATTAATGTGGAAACCCCGTTTAGTCATCTTCCAGAAATGACATACTTTCTCTTTAAATTATAGTGTCCGTGGTGGTTGTGGGGAGATAAAGAACACAAGAATAACGAATTACATTGTGAAGCAAGGGTTGCCGAATCACTAAATAAGAACAAGGACTTGATGTATTCATTTGGAAATTTTAATGATCCATCTGCTAACAATTACTTCATTTTTCTTTAAATTATAATTGCCTTGGTGGGAAGGGAAATTAATTCATATTAGTTCATATATGTTCTAAAATACCTGTCGCGATAAAATTAAATTGTTTCATCTATGTATTTACATTACTCGTCTGAGGGCCGGAAAAATTATTTTAAATATGTGTTTTACCACGGCCACCGAGAGTAAGAAGACGGCCTGTTAACTGAAAAATGCATGCAGGCAATGTAGGTAACATTTGTAAGACTGCCAGTACTATATGAGGGTCATTTGAAAAAGAGCAATGAAACATTTTTTAAAAAGAAAAAGGAACCCAGTTCGATTAATACTTAAACTGAACTTTATTCAATATAGAATATAAATATTATCTATGTAAAATTAAGTAATTTTAAAGCAATATACAATTTAATACTGATAAAACTGAATTATGGAGTTAGGAAACAAAGAATTAAAAAAACATATTAGATAAACCAACGATGAATAATTTTAAAAGTGAAAAGCATCGAGAAATAATTTTAAGAATGAAAACAAACGATAAAATACAAAAAATTAAAAACAAAAAAATAATTTAAAGACAAACAAACAATAAAAGTTACTAGTGCAGAAATATTTTTTTAAATTTAATTTAGAGAAAACTCACGTGGGTTGAATGTTATTTTTTTGGAACTTAAGAGATTATTCGGACTAATGATCTCATCGTGCGTGCTTATTTCACAACGTTTTATAATCGAATCTTGACTTCTTTATTACATCCACAGGTCGAAAATGATGTTCACATAGCTACAAACATAATTAAAGAAAACATTCATACCATAATGTAAACTATTGCTAAAATCTAAGAAAAGATAGTAAACAAACATTTACAATAATAATCACAGTGTAGTATCTGTTCTGATGCTACACTTCATTTGTTCTGTCCTCGGTCAGTGGCGGAGAAATCCTTCATGACCGAGACAAGTTTTATTTTATTTTTGTTCCTATCCAGAGGGCCCCTTTTGGGAAGCTAAATTTTCCCACATTAAACACTGATCTTGTGTCTAACTGTACTCTCGTAGGGAGGCAAGTAAATAAATTAAAAAAAATATATTTTTGACAAATATTCTCATGTGAAAATTATTTATTTATAATTCTAAAAAGAAGCAATCAATTTTAATATATAAGGCTCAGTCACGGCTAATTTCATTAATAGCCACGAGGTGAATACTTTTCCAACCGGCTTTAAAAAAAAAATAGAACTTTCAAATATTTGGACACCCTCAATGAAAAGTTTTATTCATTATTAAAAACATTTTGACAATCATTCTCATGTAAAAATTATTTGTTTAGAATTTTAAAACCTAAAACAAAATTAAATTAAATTTTCAACCTCCCTGATAGACTTTTTAGCCTTATAAGAAAATAAACAGTTAAAGATATCAACATAATATTTGCTGTATTAGCAATAAATAATATTGTTTCGTTAATTTATATTAACAATGTTATCAAACGTTATGAAAGCACTTGAATACAGTTCTAATTCAATACCCGTTTAATTATTAACAGATAACATCACTTACTTTACTATATTTGGTTGGAATAAAACTGTCCCTTCTAATGGCACGTATCAAAATTGAGAAAGTTTACGATAAGAAAATATACTTTGGGGCTTTTTGGATAATTTCCCCGACAAATTGTAACAGCGCAAGAATACACCATGTTAGACAGCAAACTGAAAACTAGACGACACAGCTGCCTAGATCATATGCCTACAAGTGAATCTGATAATGACGTCACGCTGTTCATGTGCATCGGCCTTCTTTACTCTCGGTAGCCACCGTTTTACCCGTCCAAGGAAATGGAAACATTATTTCATATACGTGCTGTATGTTTCCTGTCCTAGCGAAGATATAATTATTTCACACATAAGTTGTGAAATACCCCCTAGGGTACGTACAATATTCATATGCTCGAGATGGCAAATGCTACAGAGACATCAAAGTTTCCTCTATCCTAAGAATAATAAACATGTTTAAAATTCACTTTATTTTTCTAATGGTTTATAGGACCCAGAGAAAAACAGAGTATCCCTGCTTGTAGTTGAATGAAATGCAAATCGCTTATAACATTTATAACATCAATTAAAGACAACTATTATATCCATGAGTTTGGGATAGAAGGGTGCCTTGAGTTATTTAACAAACCATATAAATGATCATAAACACATAAAAGATCTGAAAATTCGAATCTAACTTAGTTACACACACAGACATGCTCATGTGTACATATACAAAAACACCGTATATATATATATATATATATATATATATATATAAAGAACATTTAACATTTGAATCTTCCATATTATAAAATTTATGTGACATAAATAATCGTTTGAGATAGATATATTCTTAAAATTTTTTAAGTTTCAAACCTGAATGAACTACTTATTTTTTTCTTTCGGGCTTGTTTACTACACAGAACATATATTTTTAATTCGATTCTATATTGCAATCGTTTTTTGTTTGCATTTCTTTGTGTTTACATCGTATTTAATAGCTACATATTTCTAGTGAATAATCTTTTGACTTCTCTTTCCACGTTTTCTTCTCAACGATTCTCATGTAATTGTCGCAATAAATTATTGCACTGCTGAGGAGATTTGGTTTCTAATGTTTTTATTCAATTATAACACACGTTCGTTGAAAGTTGTATTAAACAGAACCAGGTTTCTTTCTATAGAACTAAACGCTACATTTTTAAATAGTTTCCTTACGAAGGAATTTCATGGGCCATAGTTTATTTGTCATCTCCAAGCCTTTCATTATATAGATAAATGGGGAATAAATAAAGTTATGTCAATGGATAGAACAAGAAAATCTAAAAACAGACATTTCTGGGCAAATAAGGTAGATAGGCACAATATTACCCCCATATATATATATACATACATATATATATATATATATATATATATATATATATATATATATAATAAATGCATTTTTTGTATCAAAATAATATTTTATGCAAATATATTCTTCGAGTGAATTCGATATAAATATCTATACGATCTTTTTGCTAAAACATATATATATATATATATATATATATATATATATATATATATATATATATATTTACCAGTGGTGAAAAAACCAGAATAGAGAGCTCAATGTGTAGCCAGAGCAGTATATAAGAAATTTATTACTGTGAGTCCAGAATGAGTTTATATATTGTTTCAACTAGAGGAAGATCCCCAAAGAGAGGAAATATCCAACTAGCATCGTCAGAATTCATGAATTCTGACGATGCTAGTTGGATATTTCCTCTCTTTAGGGATCTTCCTCTAGTTGAAACAATATGTAAACTCATTCTGGACTCACAGTAATAAATTTCTTATATATATATATATATATATATATATATATATATATTTACCAGTGGTGAAAAAACCGGACTAGAGTGCTCATTCTGGACTCACAGTAATACATTTCCTATATATATATATATATATATATATATATATATATATATATATATATATATATATATATATATATATACTAAGTTAAAAGTATTCAGGAGAAACACCTGTGAAATAAAATGAGCAAAATATAATACATAGAGACAAATATTACAGTCGGTATACGTAACATGATTATGTTTCTTACAATTGGTCGATCATACCACAAGTCTTTTTTCCGGCGACGGAATAAAGCTTGTGTAATGATGCTCGCTTTTTAAATGCCGAAATAGAGGAGATATTTTTTAAACATAAAATAAAGTCGTAAAGTTCAGATGATAGGAGTGTGGATTGAGTGAACTTTTAGACTGTAGACATTGAAAGGAAAGAAGTAATAGACGGCAAAAGAAGAAGAACGAAACACGAAAATGAAAAGAAAAGGAAAGCGAGAACAGAAGATATACAAAAGAAGGAGAGCGTGGATCACCAGTGATTTCACGCTGGCAGGGTCATTGGTCTATACTGGAATTAGAGTGGTACTAAGCCTCACTAAGGTCCCAGTTCTATTGCCCAGGGGAGGTCTGGTCAGCGCTCTTTCCTCGGCCTTTCCATCCTCCTTGACATTTCTTAGATCTTTGGTATCACACCTTTTTTTTGGGGGGGCGGTGATGAATAGATGGAAGGTATGCGTGATGGGGGTGTAGAACTTGTAGATATGTAGCTTCAGTGTTCTTCATTCCCTGTAACGCTTCTTCATTATATTGTATACTTCTATTATTCCCCGCATCCAAGGGGTTTCCTTAATATTTCTGCCGTTTTCTTTAGTTAGTCGTTGTATTTTTGCAGCTGTCCTCTGATTCCAATTTCTCCCATTCCTTTTCAAAGTTTGTTCATAGTGATCCTACTATTATAGGTGTTATTTTGATTTTCTTCATAATTAAATTCCCTTTTTAACTCTCTGGCTAGCTTTGTGTATTTGCTCCGTTTCTCGTTTTATTCTATGCTCACATTTGGCCAGCTTGGACAGCAAAATCTTCGATTTGACAGGATTTTCCTTTCTTGTTAATTATTACGACATCTGGTCTTCTTGCTTGGATTGGTTTGTCTGACTGTATATCCATGTCCCATAGGATTTATTGGTTCTCGTTTTCGAGTACTTTTTCGGGTGTATTCTTGTACCATTTATGTGTACGTTCAAAATGCAGTTGTTTGCACAATTCCCAGTGTACTGTCCTCCCCACTTGGGCATGCCTGATTTTATAATCTTTTTGGGCCATTTTGTTGCATTCACTTACTATATGTTTTGTCATTTCGTCTCTTCGTCCACAGAGTCTGCATTTGCTGTTTTCTTGTTTTTTATCGATCTTTGCTTTGATATGGTATGTTCTTATCGAGTTATCTTGTGCTGCAGTTATTAGAGATTCATTTTCTCGGTTTATATGTCTTTTTTGCATCTATGTCTAGGTGTTGTCGTTATTCTCAACTTTTATCATTCTTAGGAATCTTCCGTGGAGTTATTTCTCTTCCCATTTTTCATTTCTCCTTTTGTTATTTATCTATCTGTTTTCTGTTTTGTTGATTTTTTCAGTGTCTCTCGATGCCATAATTATATTTTCAATATCTTGCATTATGTATTTTTCTATTTCTTGTTTTGTGGCATTCACACAGTCTTCTATATAAACCAGTTCTCTCCTGCCGTCTTTACTTTTCACCTAGAGTTTGTCAATATCATCTTGGGTGTAGGGAATTATTCATAGTCATAAGTTTCCTGTTTTCTGATCAGGCTGTCTCAGTTCTACTTTTTTCCATCCTATAGTCGGTCCAGAGTATCTTACTAGTGATACTGCCCATGTATTTATACCTTTTATTATGTTTCTACTATACAATTACGTTTCCAGGATTTTTCTTGTTCCCCTGAGGTATTCTTTTCCAATTATCTTTCAGTTTTGTTGCAATAATAATAATAATAATAATAGTAATAATAATAATAATAATAATAATAATAATAATAATATACATTTTTACACAAGTCATTATCGGTGGTTGTTCACTGTTAATTGCAGCAGTGTTCTCCTAGATCTGAATTACATGAAGATTCTACAATGTTTATCTCTATCAATAATTTTTGCAATAAACTGTAACTTATGTCTGTTTTCACTCACTATTGATTTTCCACTGATGATAGTTGTTGCATTTCTGTCATTTTAAGGGTAAGAATCACTTACACAATTTTAGCAATCGCTATTTCTATCTAATTGAGCTCTGGTGTATACTATCAGTCCTTGCCACTTCTATATCATTGTAATTTGTGGTATTTATTTTTTTTTCTTGTTAAAAAACTCAGAATTTCTGATGCTCCTTCCCATTAACCACTTGTTTTCGAGAGTTTTTGCGACAACTACTTTTCACCGATGTCTATGTGTTTCTATATTTTCCATGACCTTATCGTGACGTTTGTCACTAAGTGTTTGCAAGTTATGGTCGCTGACCTGTATCGTGAGCTTCAATGCATCCTTAATCTTTTGATACGTTTTGCAATGTCTCGCCTAAAATCTGTTGGGTAATCTCTATCCTCTGTAGATCCATGCCTTGACTTTTAATTGCTTTTTTATCGCTTATACAATTACATATGCGTTTTGATTTATTGTGGTTAAGATTTCACATGGGTTATGGCCGTTTAATTTTTCTTTACATGTACTCTGATTATATTTTATTAACGTATAAATTAAGTCGATGCTAGAATTGTCCTTATCATTAAAACAAAAATCCAAATTTCTCACGTAAACACAACAAATTTTGGCGTGCAACTGATGCAAGTGAAATGTTTTAATCTTTTTGCCCTGGTGACGAAAGAAACCCTATGCATTAAGAAAAGTACAAGAGTCAAAAAGATAACACTTCATGTTTTCTTTATTTCATTCTTAATGATTAACATCTCTTTTCCTATTTGATTTTTTGCACGCAACCTGGAGTTGAATTATCTCCGCTTTTGAAGAGCTACGCAGTTGACATCGATTGATACGAACATCAAAGGCCAACCAGTCAGTTCATTGCATCCGTCTTTCTTTTATGTTGTTTTCCTTATTCAAAACAAATTTAATATTCTTTTATGGTTAGATTTTTTTATTTAACACATTTTCTAAATTTAAAAAAAAAAAAGAAAGAATTTCGTTATTTTTTTGGCTTCTAAACTTTCCAATTTATTTTAAATTCATTCCAATTCCACTTCTAATGTAGTTTTAATTTGATTTTTCTGTCTTTAAACTTTTTTATCGTCTTAAAGCAAAACTTTACCTGAAGTCATCAAACGTTATACGATTATGCATTCATTTTATTTTTAGGTTTTATTGTCGTTACCGGATTATAACAAAACCCTTGCATCATATAACATTTTTTTAAGTCTGGCGCTGTGATGAGCTTTATGTAGATACTTTTTATTTCGTAACATATCATGCGTTTAACAATAGGTATAATGCGACGCCATTTCGACATGTAATTGAGACGAAACTCTGTACGTATCTTAAAGGGCCCTAAATAGAGCGGTAGTGATGATATGTTTTAGACATTGCATTAAATTACTTTTGCAAAAGCGGTGGTAAAAATAAACATAGCATAAATAATGATTTAACAACCGTTTGAATATGAGAAATAACGATTAAACCCCATTGTTGTATTAAGGGTTTCTGTTTTATACGCGGAAAATTACATTATTAGTTTCGATTTACAATGAGCAATCTAAAATAAACCTTTCTGTTCTACAAACCAAAATTTATCTTTAAACACACACCCACACACCCACACACCCATATATATATATATATATATATATATATATATATATATATATTATATATATGTGTGTGTGTGTGTGTGTGTGTGTTTGCGAGTAATTTTCTGGAAATCGCTCCAGATAAGGCATGCAGCGACTTGACTTAAGAAGTTGAAAATCATATTTACAGATTTAAAAATAGAAAAATATACTAGTTTGATGGATATATTGCGATATAGAAAACAGGATGTTTTTCCTATTTTTCAGAAACATCGCTGATAAAAAAATGAGACCTAAATGTCTAATTAATAGAAGTAAGAGTTACGATGCTATTACGTAAACTAAATATCTAGTATTTACTTATTTTAATATTGTTTGTATATGAAACAGCGGGCAACTGTATGAAAGTAAACCATATCTATATCAAAAATAAATATATCTACATAACCGTCAGTCGATACGATCTCAGCTTTAGATGGGTTCTTGTTAAGACGCACTGAATGTTAGTTATACAGTCGTGTGTATGACTATACATATATCTACGAGCGCATTGAAAACCTTAAAAATATACTATAACTGGGAATCTATTATTTTATAATTAAGAATCTATTTAGTAGACAAGAGCATAAAGAATATCTATATATCCATATCTTAATTTTGAAGGTGAGTAATTAATTACCATTAAGGCCTGCTCCCTTTCGTAAATTTTGTTTTCGTTTCCTTAAGTTTTTATATGTCAATCATTGTTCTTGAAAATTGATAATATGCTGGTAACCTAAATTGTCAAGATAAATGGACGACAAGTTGTCGAACATGAATGTCTTTACTAAATCACAAAGTGTCTAAAATGTTTATTGTGTTGTCTATTTACATATCAAACATTTCAAACACATGTTTACAGAAATGTCACATGCATATGTAAGAACGCATTATGTGTGACTGATAATTAAAATTGCTGCTTGAAAGATTTTGTGTTAACAAATCATCGATAACGAGACGACGATACATACTATATTTCAAAACCTGGTATATACATGGATGTAATGTAAAAATACTATTAATAACAGAAGCTTGTTAAATCAGTTATAATGTTTTAATGAATTAGTGGTTTACATTTAATGCCGGCTTTTATTTAGATATATTTCCTTAATAAAATATGCAGTTTTTTTAAAGTAAGTATCTCGAATCAAGTGTTTCAAGTTTTTTCATACTCATTCTAATAAAAATGAGGATGAATTGGCTCAGGATAAAGACGATAAAATTTGTAAAAACATAAAAAATGAGCATTTTTTAATTATCTGTATTACCTGAAATTTAATTATGGATTCGAAAAATCTGATTAAATAAATAATATATTTTTAAAAATTCCAAATCGTGTAATAAGTTCCTGAGTTATTTGGAAATTCCACTTAAAAGCTATACTGCATAGTAAAAAATATAATTGCTCTCAATAAAAAAATGAAAATAAATAGTATACACTTATACAAATCGCATGCGCAAATGCCGAGCTCATAATCTTATTAATATAATAAAATTGAAAATAAGCCGTTCTTTTATCGGCCTTAGTAGAAAAATAGTTTTTAAGAGGTAAAAAAATGGGTCAAAATTGAAAAAAAAAATCGTTAAAAATTTTGTACATTATTGTTAGTTTATTTTAAATCAGTTCACACACGTGTAACCTTGGTACAGTGGAACGTTATCAGCTTTGAATGCTGCAGTGTTTCTATCGGTTTCGATTCCAGCTGATGGCACCAATTTTTTTTTTACTTTTGAAATAGCAACTCTATAATATATACAGAATCTGAACATATCAAAATATCATATTTGAGCGTAATTCCCGTATTTCATGACCGAGCAACTCCGCGTGCCATCCCCCGTTAGTAAAACCGATTTATCTCTCAAATTTGTTTGATTAATCGTAAAATATTATATCTGTTTACAGAATATCGGAGCCATTCGGTGTTGTTAATTTTTTATGCAATTACATATTATTAAAATTAGATTCTAAAATAATTTTAAAGTTATTTCGCTATATTTAAATACTCACGTTAGTTAATTTTACTCATAAAAATATTAAAACTATTATGCATGACATTATCAGTTGTATCATTACTTAATACTAATTGAAAATTACCTCATCTAATATTAATTTATTAGAAATTGCAAGATGTGTAGGGGGCATTTTCTGTCTGAAAAATGTTAAAAATCAGTATATATCATGGTAAGTCTTGCGTTGTGTTATTATATGTTTGACGAAATATTTTTCTTACGTGTAAAAATAGTTGAGACATTCGTTCGTCGAAAATTTAAACTACGGACATATATACAAACAAACATATAAAGTGCCATCTATTTAATTAATACATAGGAAAATGCAATGACAATGGTGAAGTTTTTACAATACACAATAGACATAAAAAAGAGAGTGTGCCGCTTGTATTACTATTAAACTAGTCCTTATACACATATTAACAATCAGAACAATCAAGATGAAATATTACTTTATATTTGACACACATCTGATCAGATAGTTTTAGGTGTTTTGTATAATAAAATAGTGCCTGCTGTTGACATATGTAAACATATATATATATATATATATATATATATATATATATATATATATATATATATATATATATATATATATATCATTTGTAATAACTTGTAATGTGTCCTGTGTTTTTGGACGTGGCAGATGATTTTTGCTGCAAAATTGTGTAAATTGATTTGCTAAATTCATCGTATTTTATTTTCACGGTCGGAATTTTTTTTGAGATGTTGTTGTGAGTTTATGCCTGTGTTTATTATTATAAGTTATAGGACTGGTGTTATTATATAGTTAAAGACTGGTGGTATTGTGGTTTTGGCTGTCTTTAATTTCTTTCTCCCTAGAATTTACTTGCATAATTTATTGTTATGTGTTTCAGGTAACTTTGGAAGTGGGACCATATGATAATATCAGATATATATATATATATATATATATATATATATATATATATATATATATATATATATATATATATATATATATATATATTTTAGGTTTAATTGATAGTGGTTGAAAAAGGTTTAGGGATTTTTTCATTATCCTATAGAAATATGTAATGATTGTTTGGATTGTAACGCCCATACATAATATAGATAAGATTATTTGCGAATGTATATTGGTACGCAATCAAATTTATATAAGAGTATTACGTTTGCGATAAATAACTTGGCTACTTTGTTTCATTTTTTGACTTGACTTAATTTGTCAAAATTCACAGAAATGAATATTGCCCTCTTTAATAATTTGAATTTACTATTACACACATTATTGCCATCGACAAAATACAAAGACAAACGACCCCACATCAAGAAATTTGAAAACTAGCCTAATATAAGATATTTGCTCTTGGGACTATGTATGATTGAGGTAATATCGTACAATCCAAAACACAATTTCAAGTACAATCCAATAAGCATAAATCATCAATATGACGAATAACGTCTATCCGGGCACAACCAGGACACTAAAATCCAGTAGGACACACATTAGATAAGATTAAGTGCACGTTACAAAATCAAGGTTCCGCTAATCATATATGCAAACAAGAGAAATCAAATAGATCGTCACAATTAACAGACATATACACATTGGATGAATGTATTAGATGAACTGAATTCGGACAACTACTTTTAGTACAGAAATGAATTAAATCGCTAATACTATGTACACTAATATTACAGTCAATAATTTTAAATAATGTAACTTAAACGAATCATAAGCATCGGGTAGCCCCGAAAATATAACTAATTACAAACAAGTTTATTTCCTTACAGATCATAGCGACCCAACACGACATATGATTATAACTCCTCGGTTAAAAAACACATCATAAAAAATACCTTAACAATTAAAAGAGAGACACTATTTCTGTTTTCTTCATCACTTAATCTTTGGAGAGAAGGTCGTAAGGGGTAAGAAATATTTTATTCTAATCATAGAAAATCATCTAAATAAAACACCATAGTTCCCTGTTTGAAACATCTACTTCGCATGAACAAAGGATATATTTCGAAGTATGTGGAAAGTCAAACTAATATTTCTCTCTTTATATCCTTCTATTAATTTGAATCTCTGTTTCGCATCGTGACTACTGGCTTGCTGATGCATTTTTTTACAATGAAATCACCACTTATCAAGGCCCGGAGGCCACTCATGAATAAGGGTTATTGCGTGTACAGTAATCAATTGGATAATATCGGAGTAATCGCTAGTAATGCAGATCTGATGAGGTGTCTTTCTTAAGGGGGGCAGTTCGACAAGAACTTGTTTATGTTGGCCTTGATTACATCCGTGTTGTAGTCAGGTGGGAAACAAGCAAACGGAAAAGAGTTCCACAGGGGTGCACTTCTAATAAAGAAGCTTTGCTCATGGAATCCACGCTTTGATTTAGACACAGATAAAGAGTGGGGAAAATTACTGACAGAGGTTTGAGCTAGACGGGTGTTTTTCGTGAAAGGTTGGCGAGGGGGAACTAACGATTGGACCTCAGACGAGCACTTCCCATGGAAATAATGATAAAACAACGACAGGCTCGCAACGTCCCTTCTGTAGGAGAGAGGTTGTAAATAAGAGAAAAGGGCACCCCTCATTCATGATTCTTAAAGGATGAGGCGTATACGTGTCTTGATAGTAATTTGTATGCTTATATTATGCATACATAAACATATGTATACATATATTTGTCAGTAACTTGCCAGATTTAAAGACAGTGGTGACAGTAGTTGTATGCGTGTCAGCGATATTTGTTTTAAAAGAAACCACACTTAGTATATCGAATAAGTTATATGCTTCCAAAATAAACATGCGTCTGACAACGAGATGCGCATATGTGATAGTATTAAATGCATCACATGGACAAATATTTTCCCCAATAATCGGGTAATTATTATTCTATTATACATTATTTACTCTCTTTATTATACTGTTAAACAGATTTATTTTTAGAGTATATATTCATTATCTTTATCGGCCTTTTCCAGTAATTCTATATAAATGATTGTGAATCGATTTTGAAGCCTGACATTCAGAAATATATTTTTTATTCCCAAAAATGCAGGCATTCGTTCTTAATTAATAAAAACAAGTTCTCCATTCCAAGGGTAAATTACTATTGATTTTTAGATGAGTTTATGACATTAGCCCATCCCTAACCTGTGTCAAATGTCATCTGTGTTTTATTAGTTTTTTTTTGTTTTTTTTTGAGATTTTCAATATTGCTATCAATTTTTTTTTCGATATGCTTTTATTTTTATGTTTTCCAAGGATTGTTGGGAGCAAATTAGGAGTAAAAGTTTCGATTGGCTTGATTCTATCAACAAAGCATAGCAAAATAAACAAACCCAAAATAGAACGAAATAATCGAATTTGTATCAGGAGAAACATAAAAAAGATGATAAAATCTAATATAATTTACTGATAAAAAGAAAGACAGTGAAAGAAGAGGTTCCGCGAGTTAAGGAAATGATTTTTTCTTCTTTAGATTTCTCCATCTTGACATTTTAAATGATTTCTTCAGATTTGTCTTCTTTCTAAACGTGTTAAACGCCATTTTTCTCGCAAGATTCATCTATTGACTTGACTCCATCACTTTTACACTCTATCATTTTATATTGTTTAACACCCAATTTTTGGTTCTGCAGAAACAAGTTTCTACAAAAGATATTACAATTATTTAATGTATTATATTGTTACAGATAATAAATTTTTGCATATACTTCGCTGGATTTGGCTAAATAATATATACTTTGTTATTTGTATTAAAATATGCCGTTTATTTCTATACACTATAGTGTTTTTTTTCCAAACAAAAGAGGATAACAATGTATTAGCCAATAATGTGACGCCATTTTTTAGATAAAATTATTTTCAAAATAGCACCAATATATACCATCCAACAAGTTATGTTAACATATTTGGCCTTGTCAAAGACTGCAACCACACACAAACCTAGCTTACAGGTTACAATCAAATATCGCTTATGTAATAAGATAAGCGCAACAGTAGAAATCAGAAATAGAAACCATTTTTCTTTATTATATAAGTAGTGTCGTCATTTTTTTTATATTGCAAGTATCCAGACATATTATAATTTACTAATAGGCATGTATATTATAGTATGTCAGGCATAAAAAAACTCAATGTGCAAAATACTAGACAAAATGTTTTTTAAACAATCAGACCAACATAACAAAAGTGTGAAAATATAAAAGTATCCGATTCTAAAAAAATCATAATTTACTATGTTTTGGGGTTACGCTAATTTAAACATTAGTTTTGTAGATAAGGTTGCACTGTTTTTTTTTACAATTAATACGTTAATCACTCGGTTATATTTTGTTTAATACGGCTACATCAAGCCATAAAGCTCTTTACATGGATTAACTCTTTAAAAGGTCCTGCCTATGTTTTAGTAAAAGAGTCTCGCTATAAAATCAAATCAAATACATTACTGCCCAAACGAAAATATTTTCAATCGGCTTTGATAATTAGTTTAATAGGAAAGGGTTTGTAAGTATTAAAAGTTTCGTATTTATCAGAATCAATCAAATTGAAGAATTCGACATTATTATTAATTGTTTCGTCCATAGCATACAATTTGGTTGGAGAGATTGTGTTTTTAAATATAAAATGAGGATTTAGTTTGGAATCCTGTGATAGAATGCAGTGTTAAAAGAGTATACCTTGACAATAATTTAGGATAAGTTCCTTGTTATCCATAATACTTATATTGATTGCTGAATTAAATACTATATATATGACTATATTACATGTAATCTTAATTCTTATTATTCTAATGGCGAGCATATACAAGAACCAATACCAGAGTCTATTAAATGGGTCTCACTAAAAGTGTTAGTAAACACAAAAAAAACAGGATCCCGATTTACTACGGAAAATTCAATATGTTATAACACTAGTAAACATCAAGTTAACAATATGTAGCCCAAAATATTTTACATTAGATAAAGATATATGTGTAGGGGTATAAATGTGTGTGTTTGCGTAAGAGATATTGCCTTATTTTTTGTAACCGCACACTTCTGGGACTATATTACTTTTGGTTATTTCCTGTGTTTACAATCTTATATTTCCAAAAGTAAGCTCATTATGCATCGCCTAATGCTGCCTTAAATAAAATGCTTTCGTTTAACTCTTTATATCAAGTATCTTCATGCTTCCCTGAAAACACCAAGGTGTTATTTTTATTTTCTAAACTTAAACTCTCTCGATTTCTTTACAATTAACGTGAGCATGTGTTGTTTTAATAACTAATAATTAGAATTACATAACTTTTAAAGAGTATAAAAAACATACGAACCCTATGGTTTGTATGGTACTTAAATGCTGAACGGTGCCGTTGTGTGGCATAAGGTAGCCTTTAATTTCAAGCAAACACGTGGGCTTTTGAAATAAGTATTTTGATTTGATAGAAGATATTGTTTCATGAATTTCGTAAATTTGCAATCATTTAATATGTAAGATTTGCAAACATATATTTTATAAATAAGTATTTACAAGAATAAGTTTTGTCCTTAATAGTGTGCGACATAAAAGGATATGTGTTAAAACGAATATTTATCTGTTCTTTTTAAAGTACGGTCTGCGATTTAAAAAATACCAATTTTGCAATTAGTGTACTATAATTATGTTTACATAATGTTCTCCTTGGATAAAAAAGTAGAAACAACCTTGCCTCTGGTTAATACGAGGAGGTGATAATTTGTAAATGCCGGGTATTCTGTATATATACATGCCCGGCAATTCGTATACATTATCGGCTATTAAAGAAAACATTGTAAGCGGCAGCACCACGCATTGGGCTCGGTGTTTCCCTATGTTTAACCTACGCTTACCAACCTAGGATGACTCAAGTAAAAGTCAAGTGTATCAAACATTATGTATTACACATCGATGAACACCATTGAATATCGACTCATTTGGAGACAGTGAAATATATTTTTACGCTGTGAGAAAAATGTTGTAATATGAAGTATTTGCATTCATGTTGAGTGCAGAATAATGTTGAACAAAGAATATTATTTGTCTTCAAAAGAGAAAGCATATTAAAAATTGCACATCGCATACATCTCTTCTTTAATCTTTAATATATACGACTTTATCATATTTCTATATCTCGCACTCTTTTAATAGATAAAGTAGATATATTGATGCAGTTTATAGTGTTACATGGTGCTTTGACAAGAATAATGTATGAATACAATTTACAAGAAATAAGATTCACAAAACTCAAGCACATACACTTTCACATTTCTTCGCCCCTATTACGTGCATGTGTTTATGTTGGTGCGAATGTCTTTGTCATATTTCATTGGAATATTCACTTATTATTATTATTATTATTATTATTATTATTATTATTATTATTATTATTATTATTATTAATAATAATAATAATAATAATAATAATAATAATAATAATAATAATAATAATAATAGTATTCCTGACATTGTCTCTTACGAGTATTCTATCGTAATCCTTTTCATCTTAACTGTAATCTTTGTCTTCTTTCTCTTTCTTTGTTCATGTTCTCTTCTTTATTCGTATTTTTATAAGCATGTTTTATTGCATCTACGCACTGGTAATTGATGTCGGCCTTCCGGTATGCGTTCTGTGAAAACGGATGCCAGAAAAACTACAAAATGTTACATCCATCATCTTTCCTTGCATTTGATAGAAAGAGCCAATGCATATTATTTGAGATGTGCCCACCGGCGTTAATATTTTCACATGCGTCCACAAATATTAAGGAAATCTTTCTTCATCACACGGTTGGTTTGTCACTCATAGTTTGACATAATATTTCGAATCCTAAAAACGTATACAGAATAAACGTATATTATTTTCTAGATGTTTCAAATTTCTGTAAATTGTATGCAACGTTTGGCATGTCGTGTAATTACGAATTAAAACTTTTAACTCATCCTGAAAAGGTGTAAAGAAAGATTTCGCATCGCTTTGTCACAGGTAAAGTTTAAATTATTAGAAATGTTCTTAGATAATCGGAATGTACGCCACGCTTCCAATCGAAGCTACGAAAGCGAGCTTATTTTACCGTAGAGGTTTGTAAATAATTCTTCAACATAAACCCGTAATTATCTCTTACGTTTCTGTAATGAAAACGGGGCAATAGAATCCGTCTAGTAATCTTTTATTCAATCAAGAATTTTACTACTAATCTACGTGACAATCAAAAGTATACAGTTTTTATAGCTTGGATTATCAAAGAGAAGATAATCTATATTTACAAGATTCTCCCCCACCAAATTCCTCACTTGAAAGAAAGAAAACCCCTTAAATGTCCAGACTATCTATGAGCTCGTAGTCGCCGTCTCGACAGTCCAGGATTCCGGGTAGCATTACTCAAACAAGAAGGTTTTTTTTTCTGTGGGAGCATGTCTGTGGGCTTAAAATATCTCGCTCCGAAATCTTTATTTCTCAGAGGATCAGGTCGTTCCCATGTATTGATGAACAGGTTTTTTCGGTGCTAATATTTCATTTGTAAGGGATTCAGGTGTTGTCCCATCCGAAGTATCTGACGGAGCTCCAACTGAGACAGTATCATTAGACGACGTGTCAGAAACAATTTCAGTGCCATGATCTTCCGGGGGGGGTTCACTGTCAGGGGAAGTTTGTATGTCCTCAGGGGTTTTCCACAGTCCTGGTACATCTCAAGCAGGTGCCAGGTATTGAAGAGACATATAAGACTCTCCACCATCTGCATGTTGTAAGAGCGTACTGGGGGGTTCATCCCTTTGACCTCTATTTCGTACAACAAGGATCCGTTCTTGGTCTAACGTGCATGCCGTCTCAGAAACAAAGTAGTGGATTGAGAGGGCCTAGATGGAAGCGAATCTCCCGCCGAACTCCGTCGCTGAAGAGGTAGCACCTTTCGTGTGGGCTTGCATTCGGTACACAAGAGAGATCGAATGGCGTATAATGGGGCAGGAAGGAAATTTCCCAAATTGTCAACCGAACATACGTTATTTGATGCAGCCAACTGAACGGTCTTCCAAATAATGTCGTTATATCGTTTACTTTCTGGTTTTAGGGACTTGCCCGGCTTATAGTTACTCCTCGTTTCTTTAGAAATTGTCAAATCTGCTCTAACATGAAAGAAAACTCCCGGGTCGACTGTATATATGCATGAACTCCAAAGACGGCGAATAGTAAACAGAGGCATTATGTAATTGCAGTAGTTGATATGTTTGAGCAATTTGAGGCAAAAGGAGATCGTGAATATTCGTCAACGACAGTTCATACATCGGTTCCTTGTTTTGCGTGGTAGTGGTTCATTAAAATCAAGATTGAGTCTGTCAAACGGTTGTGTTGCTTTTATAAAAACTCCAGTTTTGGTTGTAAAAAAACGGGGCTTTATATCAGGACGCTTCGTCAGAAATGTATAATTCTTTTTAGCTCCTCCACTGAGAAAGGCAAGTGTCTACACCTCACAGCATGAACTATTCGAGCAATGCCCGGGTGAGAGAGATTGTTATGTAGCGCTCGGACACTGTTTCATTATCTAATTTATCCTTGCCAGATCCATAGCTGGTATCGAGGAAGAAACAAAATAGTTAAATACTCTATCTCCCTATTTTCTCATTCTTTATTTTGTTTGTAGTCTAAGAGTTTAACATACAACCAACTGATTTTTGGTCAGTTATACGTTTAAAGTTCCGTCCAATCAGGTAATGCCACGATTTCCTTAATGCCCCGACTAGGCGTGGGCTTTCTCTTCACTTGAGCGGTGTCGTCGTTCAGCCCTGTGAGAGCGTCCTTTAAAAAGGCTAAAGGACGCTCAGCTTGTCTCAAACGAGCAGCAACATCTCAGTCTGACGCGTCCGTTTCAACAACTAGAGGAATATGTTGGTATATTGTAATTGCTGATTTAGCGATATCTTTTTTCAGACCCTAGAATTCTTTAACAGATTGGCGAGGCAGAGGAAAGTTTCTACTTGTGTTAATGGATGTGTCTTTTCTGAGAACGATGCAATCCATTGGAAGTAGTTAGCAAACATGGCCATAGCACGTAGAATAGAAGACCGATGTTGAGTGACAGGATCTGGCATAAATGTTCTAATCGATTTCCGCCCGGTGGTGCAAAACATTTTCTCATGTTTTTTTCCCTAGTATAGTAAGTTTATTTTGTCCAGTCAAAACGAGCATTTTTCGGCGTTTAGGGGAAGGTTGTATTTGTCGACTACGAACATGAACCGACTGAGATTTTCGCTGTGTTCCTTTATATTATGCCACATACTGTGACGTCGTCAATGTATTCACATGCGCCCTTTGGTTTCTCATCCTTTATGATTTGGTCGATTTTCTTTTGGAAACTGACTTCCCCATTCGTAACGCCAGAAGAAATTCTGCGAAATTGATAAAGCCAACCGTCGCCCCGAAAGCTGTATATAGCTTGTCTCCAGGGCTTATGTCGATATGGTCGTACACTGTTTCCAGAGTGCTAAATATACGATATTTGGCTATTTCGCCTATGATTTCATCTATTATGGTTAGTGGAAATACTTCCAAAAGAGTAAATCTATTCATAGATTGGAAGTAATCTATAACCATTCTTTTTTACTGGTTTTCAGATGTGGTTATAACTACTTAAGTCCGCAGGTTTATTTGCTAGGCTCAATTATACCCTCCTCGAGTAGTCTTTTTATCTCAGAGTCAATGATTCTTTTATGAGAAAAATACGTCTGCTTCTCTCTGGGCATTCGTAAATCTATCGTTAATTTTCACTTTTACAATAGTTTTTTAAAGGTAGTCATAAAAGGCGGATAAAGATGCAGATGTATTTTTACGAGTAACTTTGTATAAGGTTGTAGAATACTTGCATACTTTTGAAAAATACCTAGTTTTCCACATTTATGACAACAAGAATATCTGGCAGGACATGAGGCGCGTATGTGTTTAAGTAAGCCACTAAATACCAGCTCTCCCTTTTTAAAACGGAAGGGACCGATTATTCTTGAAGCTTCATCAGGCTATGATCATGATTGTGGGGCAGTAGGAACAGGTGGGTTTACTGCGGCGCCCCCGGTGGCTGACTGTAAATAAGAACAAGACTGCTGTATAGCACATTCGAAGGTGTAAGCTTGTTCGTAAGCTGTTATATATGTAAGGGTTTTATTCCTAAGAAGACCTTGTCTTACCTAGTGCATTTTGGCCCAGCGGGACATTTCTGCAATCAAAATATATATAGAGATGAAACTCACAAGTCGTGTAAAAGAAGCACAGATTTTTACTCACGTATTTAATGGAAACGTTACACGAAATGAAAGTAATATTTCGAATTAAAAAACATGGATACCCGTTGGATACGTGTATTTCCTCTCTGTTAGATCGATACAAAATCGTTCATTCTAAACACTGCCTTAATATTTGTTGTGCACCGTATAAATATATGAAAGAAGCAGATCAGCCAATCAGTAGGTCATGAGTAGTAGTAGTAGTAGTAATATATATGTTATCTCAGTATATAATAATTTGATTGCAGAACTTCCTTTTTAGAAAATTACTTCATAGTTTTCCAAACACGCACGCCACGTAAAATTAAAGTATTCTCGCGTTAATTTCATATCATGTCTCAATCGTTGTGTTAATTACTATTTTAGTAAGATTCACGGTAACTTTCTCACGCAAGTAAAATTTAGAGGTAGTCGCACAATTGCACCTGTCTAGATAATTAGTCCTCACCCCTACACATTATACACTGGGGGTAAAAACTACACGGTGAACGACAACCGCTCTCACTTCCTTTGAACATTACCAGTCATTATACTTTCGCCCCACCTATTAATGCACGAATACAATTGCTCTTCACCAAAAACATTTTCCATCTATCTGATTGGCCAACTTTATGAATTCTGTTCTTCCTGAACGTCGATTCTGTTGTTATAACGAGCACTGGTAAAACACGTTACGTTGAATTCAAATATGGCGATGTCTTACGTGTACTTTTATGGGGGAATACGCGCAAGGTATACTTCCTCCCATATTACTCATCGATGGGAACTACCTAAAAGTATAACTATTAAAAAAACGGAGCCTTCATTTACAAATATCTAAAATACATAAATAAGCCAAGCATTGTTCAAATGTTAGAACGCTAACTCAATATTCTGTTATTGCTTTTTTGTTTACAAAATCATTTAGCTATTTTTTTTTTAGGATTGGGGTTCCGTCCCTTAAAACGATAAATTCCTGTACTTAAATCGTTAATCTTTCTCATATAAATAATCCGTGCTTGTCGATATTCGGGGCTATAATTTAATTTCCAAGAACATATTAATGATGTGCGTATCTTTCATCGCACGGGCATATCATATTCCAAAATTATGTAAGTTTTTTTGTTAAAGCAATAAAATTTCATGACACATTTTATCGAAGGATTAGTGCGCCATATTTATTGCAAATGATCAATAATGTAGGGTCAACAAGGGTAGACATATCGAATGTGAGAGAAAAATCTTGCCAGTACACCTCGTAATATTTTTCCTCTTCTTGCATAAATACTGTACATTTTCCGAACAATTTAAGGACACTTAAAAAATATAAGGTATTTATGTACTTATCTTACCTAGCTCTTTTATTTTCATATATTATTTTTAATTTGACCTCTAGTTTGACGATACAATCTTTTTATTAAATTGATAGATGAAAGAGAGTATACTTACAAAATACGCTCCACAACCCATGTCATTTTAGTGAAAAAAGGCTGTTGGTTATTTAAAAAAAAGTGAATATTTTCTTTCAACAGAATCCACCGTACTATTTTCTCTATGGATAAATACTGTATTTTCACCTAAAAATTTACCGACAATTTAAAAAAAACTGTTCATGTACTCACGTTACTGCGCTATTTTGTAAATAGTATTTACACATTAATAAAACACACTTCCGCTCTATACATTCTATTTCAATAAAAAAAATAATTGAGTATTTTCTTACGACAGTACTCACCGTACTATTTTTCCCTTGAATAAATATATACTTTCACTATTTTTAAGAATCGTATTTATACTTTAATTTCAGGTTTTACTTATCTTTTTTTTATTAAATTGTTAGGTGAAAGTACAATATAAAAAGACACGACCCACTATTACCCATGTATTTAAGCCACATAACTGTGTAAGTAACAAGAAATATTCAACATAACAATTTTCATATTTTGCTGAAAACTAACAACGTGCAAAAAATATTCAGCTTTTATTGCAAGACAAACAAACTTATTTAAAATGGAGCATTTTTTTCATTAATCACTCTATTATGAACAGCCCCGACATTCACAAGGTAAACACATTTTCAGAATAAACACCCACATCATCCTCATGTTAAAAGTTGCTTCTCTGGTTTACTGTGTTTATTCTAAACACCCTTCTTACCATGGGGAGGTTGGGAATGTTCATACTACGCTGGTCACTGTCGTAAAATAAGTAAAAAAATGCAAAATAAATAAATAAATAAATAAATAAATAATAATAATAATAATAGTAATAATATTTATAACAATAGTAATAATATAAATAAACAACACAAAGTGCAAGTTTTTTTGAAAAAATATACACAATTTTTACATTAAGTCCACCTCCACAATGTTCTTTATATGGACGACTTATACAGGTTTTCGACTATGCTGAATAGTAAGAATATTCAGTAAATTTACGGTTTTTATGTTTATTTAAATATTTTATTTATATTTTTTGCTTGTTTGGAAAATCGTCTGCGTCTATTACTATTTTCGACTTAACCCAGGGACTGTTGATCAAGCCCGAAGCATAATTGATGGAGAATCCCGAATATCGGGGTCATATTCTGCTAGAGTTCAAAAACTTTCTTTGAACTAATATGAAACTTAAAATTTCATGGCAGCATGATTTATTGTACTTACTTATTTTTATAGTTCAATTACTTATATCAGTATGGTTACGGCTGATAAACTTTCAGGATTGAGGCACGAGAGACAAAAAATAAATAATAATAACACGATAAAACAACCGAGACAAAAGATTCACTTATCTAATCCGTTCTGGACACAGCTACTCAGCAATTATAAATAATATTTTCCACCCTTAACATTCTTTCATTACTCCTCGGGTAACGCCGAGAGATTTTTTAATCGATTTTCGGCCAGAAAATTGCCTGTTTACGGGCCCAAGTTCAACGAAGTGACGTTTGAAAACTCTACCAAACTCCGCCGCCATTTTTGTGTCTAAACATTTGTAATCTTTGATGTAGGTTGCTTGGGCATGGATCAAACTTTTTTTTAATTTTTATTAATCCCCGGTAAGCTTGATTCCTAATTTAGTAGGCTAAATTAGGAATCAAGCTTCCCGGGGATTAATAAAAATGCACAATATAACATTACTGTTGAAATTGTCTTGTTCGACAAACTACTTAGATCTAAGTATGACAATGCTTTTTAGTCGAATTTTCACCATTTTGATTACTTTATCGATACTATTGTTTGCATCTAATTAATCTAAGTAAATAAACGGATTTTGGATAGACAATTCACTAGTGATATTACGATGTAATATCTAGATTTGCAATTTGGTGCAAGGAAAAAAAAGGAGAAGAAAAATTCTTGATTTGGATTTAATTGGATAAAAATGTCAAATGTGAATGTCAATTTTTCATTCACGTGATTAGTTCACTTTTCTATGTTTTAACTTTCATAAGACTTTTATATAAATTATGATAGTAAACGCTATAGTCATATAAAGGAAGGTTAACATGTCTTGAAGAAAATGCGAATATGACAACACACTGCCCCACATTACTGATCTCGAGTTATATGACATGAGAATATTCTGATCATTGTTTTGACTATCGAGTATATATCCGGCACAGTTAAACACAGTTACTCTTGCGAGAACATTAACATTCTATCTAAAAACCTATAAGATATTGACTTATATATACTCCAGAGTCAAAATAATTAAAATAATATTCTCTTGTAATAGCCTATTGATTACCACTTCGATATCTAATCGTTATCCCTTAGTCATCTCTGAGGCCTGACTCACGTGCCTTCATCCCGAAAGTTTAGCAGCCTTACTCGTAAATATGAAAATCGGTTCACGTTTGACATTTAAAGAAACAAACTGGATTAACTTTTATTGAATTCATCACAGTAATACAGCTGACTACGCGCTCCGTTAACATTCATGGAAATTAAATTCGATTTCCTATTAATTTAATAATAAACGTGTTACCATGGAGTCTCCGCCAGATTTTACTTCTCTCTCTCTCTCTCTGTCTCTCTCTCCCTCTCTCTCTCTCTCTCTCTATATATATATATATATATATATATATATATATATATATAAAGTGAAATTGTCCGTCTGTGTGTGCATGTACATTTCCCTACACAACTACTCTGTCAATTTTCAGTACACAAACTCGATATTTTTAATAAGGGTATTTTGATTTGAGAAAATTGTTTTAATCGATTTTCGGCCAGCAATTTGCCTGTTTACGATCCAAAGTTCAACGAAGTTACTTTCGAAAACTCTACCAAACTCCTCAGCTATTTTTGTGTCTAAACATTTGAAATCTTAGACGTAGGTTGCAAAGACATGGATCACACTTTTTAATTTGATGTAAGCCCCAATACAATAAATGTTTAGGGGTTAAATTTTAAAGAATTGACCTCTGCGGTTTCTACTAAATTACTCTGTCAATTGCTGGTCTAAAAAATTGAAATTTTACATAGAGTGTAATCAGGCATAGGGCAATTTTTTAATCGGTTTTGACCGAAAATTGGGACTCCAAGGGGCAAAAGTTCAAAAGAGTTTATCTTTGCAGTGTCTAGGAAACTATTCAGCAAAATTTGACTCTAAACATTTGAAATTTTACATGAACGATCTGCAGGCATGCAGCAAGGTCTGTATCAGTGTTTTGTTCGAGAATATGGCTGCCAAGAAGTCAAAGTAAACTACGTTATCATTTGTATAATCTATCAAACACCTTCACCAATTTTTGGTCCAAACACTTGAAATTAATGATGTAGGTTACCTTGATATGAGTCAAACGTTCTAATATATATATATACATATATATATATATTCAGTAACGTGATTGATAATTTAGAATTCAAATTAGAATTAAATTAAAAATCCGTTTCATAAGACGGAACAACAACAAAGTCAATAATTTGTACGATCGTTTCGGAAATAAATGTTTTTATTGTGGTAGACATTAAGCCACGCACAATAATTTTTACATATAGTATTTAAAAAAAAAATAAAGTTTCCTCATCAGCAAAATTATTGGGAAGGGTTTCTAATATATGTAAAAGACACCATAAATAAACCTAGCATTAAAAGTAAGGCACGTGTATATTTTAATTCCCCGCCTTTTGGAATCAGTAATTAAGGTCAAAGTATTTATATGGATGTTTATTATAGCTTTTCAACTTATGAAATTCCATTATCAATCCCATTACTGAATATTAAATTAGCTCTATGATATTTACCTATCGAGCTTATTATATATCTAAATTACAACGAGCACTTTTTCTTTTCGTGTATTTTAATTAAATTAGTAATTTTACTATTATATTAAAATACAATCTGCTCTTTAGACTACTGTTCTAATCTCCTTTAAATATATATATATATATATATATATATATATATATATATATATATATATATATATATATATACGCACATAAAGTTATGAACAGTACCTTGACCCGAGCGGGCTGAACTGCTAGTTTGCAACAACAGAAATACGTCATACATTATATTAGTTCGTATGAAAATTTTGTAGGATCTGAGATGTGCTCCACATTTATAAATAATCAATCCATTTTACGTTTAACTGATTTATTTTCAGGTCATCTTAAAATATAAAAACAAGATAAGCGATAAAAAAATTAAATAACTAAATATTATATTATTTATAGTATTACTGGCGGCGGAAATTATTTTAACAGTTCAAAACAATTTAATTAGCTTTCACTTCGTATTTTATGTAGTTTTGTCACAATTATAAAGACTAGAAATATATATATATATATATATATATATATATATATATACTATTTTATTATGTATATAACAAATATTTGTTCGTGTTCCTGTTTTATGTTCAGTTAATACTGAAAAATACAACCCCCACAAAGTTTATATTTCTTGACTAGCGTTGTACATGTAGTATTCAGAAAAAAATATTACAAAGCCGTAAACTGCTCTTGGTTTTTATAGGGGGAATAGATACATTATACACCTTCCAATGTAATATCTTAAGGATTTGAAAATAGGCAATGCATTATTAAAACAATAACTGACTTAGCATTTGTTTTTCAAATATAAATTTTAGTTAACACCGGTGTCAGATTTTATTGGTCGGCTTTGCTTGAAAAATTGATCGTGAAACAACGGTTTCTGTGTATATTAATGCACCTTTTACTAAATCGGCATATCATGTGGGCTCATAGTTTGCTTAATCGTAAACTGCATCTACTCTTCTAAACTGGCATAACTTCACGAGTATACAGTAAGACACGAATTTCTTGATCTTCTTATTTTTTGGTGACAACTATTAGTGTGTTTATAGTCAAGCAATTTTACTTAGTCTCCAACAGCAGTTCTGCTTTTGAACGAGCAATTTAACCAGATATTATTTTAAAAGTGAGTAGACAGTTTATGTTAACTGTGCTCTGGTGGCGGCTTTATTTTATTTTAGTCATTCAGAAGCGTTCTAGATACCTATTGTGTTTAATTATTTTCGCTTATCTCTTATAATATCATCTTGTAGTGGTACAAAAAACTACGTTGTAATAGTACTTTAGGGTGTTCCTTATTTCATAAAGGCCTAATCATATACAGAGCAGGTAAAGATATATGTAGTGTCGAGTGGAATAAACCATTTTTATATATTCTGTAATGGTTGGCTACGTAACATAATTTAAAGTGTTTAAAATCCTGTATGCAAACGTGCACTATATCCGAGATACATTCGTTGCGGTTAGAGGTTACACAGAAGGAAAAACTTCTCTCTTTTATAGCATGATGCTGTACATTATACAAAGAACATTGTATTGTTTGTACGCCGTATAACAGTAGATAACCATTTTTTTTAAATTGTACTATATCCTGGATAGGACATGTATGGTAAAATGTTGTATTGCCCTAAAATCAATATAGCTTAAATTGTTTAACTATTTTATAGAAAAAAGTACACGATATTTCCCGGAAATCATAACAGTAATATTACATCATAAAATGGTAATACGTTACACATATTACTGTGAAAAGTATCAATGCATTAAAAAGAGCAGGAGTGTTAACATGCAGATTTGCCCAATATTTTATTTTATTTTATTATAAAGTTGTATAGTAGACAAAGGACATGGCGCGATCTAAGAGTAATATTATGCGTAGAACACTAAAATATAAGTAAACCAGAGTAAAATAGTAAATATAAACACAGAGATGTTTACACGGCGCCTTGCTCAGAATAAACATTAAGTGTTTTATGCTATTTTGTAAAAGATATATTTCTCTGCGGTGTCCAGAAGCATAATACTAACATTAAATTAATATATGTTTGAAATGTAAATATGGTTTTTCTAAAACGCAGTATCTGCATTGGATACAATGTCTATGTAATATGATATAAACTATAGAAATGCCCTGCTCCTTCGTGTTATTTATATATTTCGGACTAATGTTTTCGTCTTGAGTGTTATTTGTGAAACGGTTCGGACGATGTAAGCTTCAATTCTTTTAGGTGGCTTAAAAAAACCCTTTATAACACACAGGTGTAAAATGCACTTGTTCCATCAGCCAGGATTGGTTGGAAGTTGTGTAATGCGCAATTTAATTTGTCGATCACTTTCACTGAGTATTGAAATTTCAGTTTCTGGAATGTGAATTTTAACATTGAAATTAAAAACCATGTGGTCTATACACTGCGCTAGGAACCATCAAGAACTGGATAAAATATTATACTATAATGGGTTCTTTCCTTTGATTTTGGAATTATATCCCTGTTGACTGTTTATCTGATTTTTACAGCAAACAATGATTTACGAGTAATGTGAATCATAATCGTGCTCTAGGGCTTTAAAATAAGGAGGCACTTATAATTCGTATATCTAGACACAATATAAGTTTAAAGCTTTAACAATCAATTATATACGGTGATCTAAAAAGAAAGTTAAAAAGAAAGTTTGAATATCGGATTTCATTATATTTTACAGATTTCCAATTTAATCCATAGTAATTTGCTTCGATAAAAATAAGAAAATAGTTGTTTTTTGTTTTTATATTGGATAGGGGTAAATGCAATACTTGTTCAGCTAACGATTCTATCTTCTTTAGATTACGGTCAATTTAGCAATTCCCAAAATTGAGGTAATTTTACATTCGACGTAATCATGAGACACATTCTTAGAGAGCTGAATATTCTTTACAATACATAGCGTATTTTTTTTTTACTCTGTCCTCTCGAGGTGAAACTGAAACGAGGCAGTTAAAATGTATCCTAAGAGATTGAATAAACAAAACAGATACAAGATGAACCTAGACACGATGCTTACATTAAACGATCCAATATATGACCATATTGTGTGGCATCATTTTTAAGGAATCGAACTAATTGGAATCTATATAAATCATAAAATCGATGAAGTCAGAATCTCTCAGCAAGAAAACAATTATACATTGTGATGACTGTTATTGAACGTCTTCGTCCGCCGTCCTTGGTTGTAATTTTTTAATCTCTCTCACAATTTACTCAGATACTGAAACAAAGTAATTATGAAATACATATCCTTTGCTACAGACATTCTATATCGATATTATTCAAACAAATATGAAGATAAAAGACAATAAACAACAGATGTTGAATAACAACATGAAGAATGTCTAGAGGATAAAATCGATGGAACTAAAAAGATAATATAATTCATGATTATTTTGTTGTTAACAGAGCACTATTTCTTATTAATATCTGTATAAAATACACGCACGCATATGTAAATACTTATGCAGTTGCAGTTAATATAGATTAATAGACATGGGGTTAGGATTTATATAACACTCAAAATATAAATGAAATCAAGAATAAATGAAAAGTAGTGTTGTTTAAAACATAATGTACTACGATGTATCAAGTAAAATTATAAACTAAGACTAAATAATGAAAAACATTTGAGTCATTTACAAAATACGCTAAGAGTGGAGAGTACAATTGAAGTATATAATTGGACTTTTTTGCAATAAAAAGAGACGGCAGTTTCAGAGAAAGGTTTTCTAGGTAGTAGAAGGATTTGAAATATTTAAATTGATATTTGCGCGTATTGCATGTGTTTCTATTCAGTTTTTTGTCTGAAACATTACCTTAACTGTACATAATGCATGTAAAATGTAAATTGTGATGTGTAAAGTAAATTTTGATGCATTGTTAATTTATTGGGATATTTTTGTTGTATCCTAGGGGTCAGCATGATGTATATTAATAAAAATAAAAAAAGATAGACTAAAATGGGAGAAAGTTATAGTCAGAATATAATCTAGAGTTTAGAGATGAGAACGAACATGTTACCTAGAGGCAAATTTTATAGTATTAAAGACTGATTTTCGAAACATATGATAGTTTTTGGGATTATCCGATCGCCAGTGCATATCAATTTGAAAAAGAAATGAAAATATTCCCAGCTATTCCAACCCAATTTTTTTTTTCTGGGCGATGCTGGATGCCAAAGGGCGGTTGTAGCTGCAACTGGGGAAGCACGAAAAAGGATACTCCCCACATAGCGTAAGGATGATGATGATGGAACCGTCAGTAGGTTTTGGTAAACTGCCAAATGCACAATTTTAAAAGAAAAATAAACTTTTATGGCATAGAGTACAGACGGGGGCAATAGCGAACAGAGCTATTATATTGCGTTCTACTCGATAGTTAAGAGAAAAATAAGATGAAATAAAAAGTCCGTAAAATCATAACCAATAAAATGTAAAATCCAAGCATAAACATAATGTATTACGGTACCATTTTAAGTCTTTACGAGAGATGCTATTCTGTGTGTTTAGCGGAGTTGACCACTTGAAATACTGTAGGTAGACCATTTATGTATAATAATAAAACTTATTGATAGGATACATATCTGGAATAACAGGAGTTTGGAAAGCAAGATCCATTAAAATCAACAGACGTGAGAGTCGTCGAGTTTTGGTGTGAGGCAATAGGGACCTCTGTTTTACTATGGACAAAGGTTTAGCCCGAAATATACAGCTTATATCAGTCATAAAATAAGTAACCTTACAGTCAAATAAAAATGTTTTAAGATCTGACAGGACATCTCGTTTCAATAAGATAACGGAGTGAGCGGCTGCAAATACTAATCAATAGAAAACTGATAAAAAAGAAAGAAAGCCGGAAAATTGTATTCATTTTTAGTTCGTGAGAGGGGGATCTATCACCATACTTTCCCTTAAACACGCCAGTTGGACTTTTATTAAGTACAATACTTAATATATTTTTTTTCTAATGGAGAATAGAAAACGTATTGTATATGCGTTATCGGCAGCTCCCGTTACTCTCGCTTCTCTTTATTTGTCCCTCAGTCCTCATTTTAATGAGTCATTTTTCTGACAAAGGGAGAAGAAAAAGCTGTATTCGAGGTCGGCAGTATTTTGCGCGAACAGTTTTCGGAGGTGGCAGAATTTTCTTTTTCTATGGCTATCCTTGTAGCCATTTCACTAGTAAGGGTTCTGGAAGTAAACGTTTTATCTGGGCTGACCTTATCTGCCTGATAGTCAGGGACCCGAATCTTGGATACCAGTAAGGAGGCTGTCCTATCAGCAGATGAAAAGTACTGGAAGTGCTGTATTGCCATTTAATGAATGGATTCCGGACCATGCAGTACCTTCTGGTGCGGCCTCTCGATGCCATATTAGTGGGTATTGTTACGGCTTTACCTTATTATGTTGTACAGAAAAAAATCTGCATTTCTTTTTCTCTTTTCGTTTCCCCTCTTTGTCCTGCTCTAAGCAAGTCGGGCGACCTAGTCCACAAATTCCAAAATTCCATCATGACAAGTTTAAAGAAAAAATACAGGATTAAACCCCGATCTCCAACATCCAACGCAGACTCCCAATACAATGTCTCCTTCTCCAACATCAGGGGCCTACGTTCTAACCTTCCAGAGGTTGAACCCCAATTACAGGAGACTAAATCTGGCCTTTTATTTTTAAGCGAAACTGGCATTGGACAGACTATTTCTCTAGATGAGTTCGTAATTAAAGGATACTTTAACTTAACTTCAAAATCTTACCCCCAAGATAACCATAGGCATGGAATATGTGTTTATATTTAAGATGGCTTCCCACGTGGTAGGGACATCTCCACATAAGATCTTAACTTGCCCTATATGTGTTTCCGGGTTACACTAGCGTACAGTACTGCATTTATATTTACTCTCTATCGCCCCACAACAGCGGAGTTACTATCTTTAAAAGCATATCTGAGAAAATTGACCAAGTCCTATCTGATTATCCTTCAGCTTACATTCACGTATGCAGAGACCGTAATGTTCACAACGTGGAATTTTGACCCACTCAAACAAGACTGATGATGAGGGGAGGTTCTGTCATGATTTCTCCATTGCTTATGACCTCACGCAGACTGTTCACGAACCCACGCGTGTGCCAGACGATGACGGGCAGTATGCGAGTTTACTAGACCTTTTTCTCACCACTTTCCCTGAACTATGTTCAGTTTCTGTTCTGTCTCCTCTTGGATCTTCCGACCACTCTGTTGTATCAGATAAGATAAAAATGAAATATAATAAGTCCCCAAACATACCTCTCCATCGTACAGTATATCGATTCACTATGGCTGACTGGGATAGCTTCCTTACATTTATATCGGATCTACCTCTGTGTTCCACGTTTAAAAGAGATGTGTCATCTATAGTATCAGACCTAACGGAATGGTTAATTGTAAGTATAGACGGTTTCATACCCTGGAAAAATCCCAGCAAAAACCTAACAGCGAGCCATTATTCTTTCCAGCTTGTGCTGCTGCCATTGCGCATAGAAATCATTTATTCCACTGCTTCCAACGTAATAGATGTAGGGAAAATAAAGCCGCTTTCATGATTGCCAGAAAACATTGTAAGAAAGTAATAAAGAACACAAGAGAGGTGTATGCTCAGTCCGTCAAGTCCAAACTTGCTGAGCAGCGGCTTGGTTCCCACCATTTTTGGTAAATAGCATACAGAATTCTGTACAGAAGCGTGTGCTCTATCCCAACTATCACCAATGGACCTGAGGTGATCTCATCAGCATCAGACAAAGCCAAACACTTTGCCAAGAACTTTGCAGCTAATTGTTACCCTTTGCGACCAAGGCCTCCAACCCCCAATAGTTCCGCCTGTATTAGAACACACGCTATATATCTGTCCGTGATGTTGCCAAGATAATCTAAAGCCTTGACTCCAGTAAAGCAACCGGCCCTGACGGTATTCCAATATAGTACTCAAAAAAATTCAACCTGAACTAGCGACCATACTTACAAACTATTTAAAGGTTGACTTAAGGGGAATTGCTTCCCATCAGCCTGGGAAATCTCATCAGTATTTTAATTTATTTTATTTAAGAATTCAGGTGTTCCCCAACCCCCTCCTAGTACAAGCCAATAAGTCCTGTGCGCCATGAGTAAGTTGCTGGAATCTGTGTTAAATAGAGAAGTAATCAACCATCTCAGCAAAAATAACCTTCTTAGTGACACCCAATATGGTTTCCTTTCTGCTAGATCTACGACAGCAGATGTGCTTACATTTATATCTCATAGGATTAGAGAATCTCTCGACGGAGGCAACCTTTCTCGTACAATTGCTCTTGTTATATATAAGACCTTCGATAGGGTAAGGCATGAAGGTTTACTTCAAAAGATCTCTAGCTATTGTATAGGTGGAAATGTCCTCTCAATTATTAAAGTATTTCTTTCTTACAGGTTCATAAGAGTAGTAGTTGATGGGCAAAAATAAGAAGCTCACAGTATTAATGCTGGAGTCCCTCAGGGGTGCATCCTGGGCCCAACTCATTTCCTGATCTACATTAATGATCTTCCAAATCACATCCTTACATAATTTGTAGACATTTATGCTGATGACACTAGCATTTATGGTAGCACATCTAAGTCAGTAAACGACCAAGTTCTATCCGATTCTCTCTCGTCTGATCTTGAGCACCTGGGAAAATCGGAAAAGGGGTGGCTGGTTACTTTTAATACATCTAAAACCAAGCTTCTCTCTTTACATCATCAACTTTCTCATCACCATCTGGCATCAGTTGAAATAAATGGTTCTTGTCTTGAGGAGGCCTCAAGTGTTGACATGCTTCTGAGCTTTACCTTTACTCCTGATCTTAAATGGAGCAGGTACATCAAATAGGCCGATGGAAAAATGGTGGGATCCTTCTATCGATTCAGTAGATATCTCACTGCTGATGGAATTCGCTATTTATATAAGAGCCAGGAACGTCCAAGGATGGAATTATGTTGCAAATTCTGGGCAGGACCTGCTAGGAAGGACTTGTCCTGCCTTGATAGAGTGCCAGATAGACTTCGTTGTCTCGTAGGAGATATGCTTTTCTCTTCCCTGAAACCTCTATCTCACAGAATATATGTTGCGAGTTTGTCTCTTATGTATCGTTATTTTCATGGAAAGTGTTCGACTGAACTTCGGTCTATGGTCATCCCTCGCCAAACTTTCACAAGACACACTCGTCTAGCTGAAAACACTATCAATAATTCCCCCCACTCGTTACCTGTGTCTAAACCTAAACGTAGCCGCCATGAACAAAGCTTCTTTCTTAGGACTGCACGACTGTGGAATTGTCTTCCATTTTCCTGCTTTCCAGATGAATACAATATGGTTGTCTTCAAGTCTAACGTAAACAAGTTCTTAATAAACCGTCCAACTTGTTAAAAAAATGCCGAACTTCCATTACTAACGATTACTATCTTACCCATTTCCTACTGCACACTCTTTAACCATTATCCTCGAGTGGTATATTGGCCTTGTTAAGTGGTGATGCCTATGTATATATATATATGTACAAATACATATATTGATAGATACATATATATACACCTATATACAGATGCGTCTATAGATACACATATACACACACACACACACACATATATATATATATATATATATATATATATATATATATATATATTATATATATGTATTCCTGGCATAATATAATCATATATTTCTTTTTATATATAACTATGACGAGCTTAGCGTAATAAAAATTAGATGCCAATAAATGCTTATCAAGTTTTGTCAAGCCGCATTTTAAAATTGGACAAATGTGTAGTTTTCTTTAAAATTATTTCAATTTCCATTTTCTATGAATTCAATTTTAATTCAAATAATAACATTACCAATTCTCATGCAATTTATGTTTTCTCCTTAATGCTCTCATATTTCTTCTATAAATTAAAAGTATTCGATTGTTTTCCATTGTCTTCATTGCACGCAGAATGTATTCCAACGATCAGTCCAATGTGGAATTAATGTCAAACACTATTAATTTAATGGCGACACGTATCGTTAAATTGGCTTCGCTGTTTCAATTTATTTCTCTCTTAATAATTCGCAGAGGTTATAATGAAAGATGGTTACGTGTCATTTCGTATTAAGGTTGATGCATTACAATAAGCATCCAGTCGGGGATATTTTCAAACTGAATTATATCAGAGTACATAAAAAGTTGTGAAATATATATAGCATCATATATATTTAACGACATAAAATATTTACTTCGTGGAAATAATCGATTATATGAATGCCATTAATTTGTTTACATTTTGCATGTGTGCGTTTTTGTTTTTGCATATCTAACATTCAGAAACTGAATTCAACACACTAATATATTGTTTCCAGCATACGCTCGATAAGAATACAGACACATTTCTCATAGCAGACAATTTTGTAGGTACAAAGAAGAAGAAATCCAGTAAAAGTCTACATAGAGGGGATTAATATAGGGGAATATCTTTTGTCCTGACATCGCGAATGTTATTAATAATATAAATATTATTTGACTGTTTGTTTGTGTGTCTGACTTAATGCCATAAATTATTGAAGATGCATTTTTCAATTTTGGGCAGTCAGATCCAGTGTCATCTCAAGCATGTCATGTCAAAAAGGAATGCTACAACTTTTACTTAATTTTCGACTATCTAGAACAAATATAATGCATAGCTGCTGTAAAAAAATTACATTAGTTTATTTTGCCTCAAACTTTATTTACTAAATCTTATTCTGGAAATAAGAATTCTCTAAACTATATTTTCTTATTTTTCTACTTTCTTTTTATAAAAAAAGCTTGGAATGGAATGAGAGATTAGGAGAAATCAAAGGCGAAGAAAAAATAATCTCGTAAACATTTCTAATAAATTTGTGTTTAGGTAAGAGGCCCGTCCTTATATATAACATTAAACCTTTTTTACAATAACTCATATTAAAAAATACAACAGCGTTTCTACTGCTCTGTCCTCTATTCTAATTATGAAAACACCTAAACACGAATGGTAAGAGGGGGCTCTTATTATCTTCTAGACCATAAACGTAGAATAATTCAACATAGTTTCATCGTAAATTTAACACAACTAAAATGAGGAAAATATATTGTGGCGTAAATGTTGGGGTTGTGCTTTTTCCTCATATAAATCTAGAGACGCACAATCTACACATAACTTAGGCATGTCGATGTGAGTAGGTTAACACCCACAGTAAATACATTTGTTTTCGAATATTTAGAAATGTGTAATGAAAAACTAACCCTTATGCTCAAGTGGTCTATGGGCCTAGATGAGTGGTGATTCCTATGTAAAAGAACTATCCCTCTAAAGAATTGGAACAATTTATTTTATTTGCAGGCAAAGAGCAAAATAAATGTTATAACATTTATTCGTAAATATAAGGAAGAGATTTGGGTCCAATGTTAAACTATATTGAAACTGGGTTTATTTGCCTTGAAAAAGGCAATGTAACACAGTAATGTGTAGAGATATTTTTTTCAAACTTCTGAATATTTACATTGTTTAGCCTTCTTCCATGAAATTGGACACAAGATCAAATGTGCATTTGATAAAAGATATACTATGGAACGAATTCCATTATAAGTTGGCGCATCCAAGTGTTTAATTTCTATTATTAGCAACTTATCCACCAAACTTAAACGACTTCATGTCGAGCTTTATTGTGGTGGATAGGCACATAATATGAAAAAAAAATATGTGATATTTTAAAGATTCTTAAGATTCATACAATACAAATGAGTAAATGAATTTGCATCAGGTTTGAAAAGAATTGATTAATGGCGGAAGTAATATATATATATATATATATATATATATATATACATGTGTGTGTATGTGTGTGAAAAGCCGAATAAGAGCAACATTCAATTGTAACCATTGATGTTTCGTTTTCTACGGAAACTGTGGACTAAACTCAAGACAGAATAATCGCAAACTAAAATCTCTGTGTTTACATATTAAAACGTCAAATCGAAACCAGAAAGGCTCGTATTCATTTGAGAATACTACATATATTACGAAACCCTGTGAGAAAAAACAAAATTGAATCTGAGAAGGGTTGAGAGTAAAAAAAAAAGTTATAGAGCCTGTATATAAAGGAAAAAAATGTTATTGTATGTTCGGCAGATATTTTTTATAACATGATTACCAGACTATTATGCTTATTATATTTGACATTTGAAATATCGTGACAGTCTGTATGCCAAGGAATTTGCATTATTCTCTAGCGATAGTTTTGTGGAAATATTCGTCTAATTTGTAGTAGATATATGTCGAGTATATATTTTTAAAATGATTTATTTGTTTATGATAAAATGGTGGGGGATAATTCAATATAGATGCACGAAAATAGGATATAATTATGTAAATAGATACTGTTCAACTAGTATATATTTTCTGAAATATATTTTAAAAACTATAATATGTTTTATTAGCGTACATAAAAAAAACTAATATATGCATTATCTATTAAAACCTCTATGTTTACTATTAGAATATCCGAATACATTTCGTTGGATCTTAAATAATTAAAAATACAATATATATATATATATATATATATATATATATATATATATATATATATATATATATATATATATATTTGCTTAAATAGAGTTTATTTTGTAAATTAAGACAAGATTTCGTAAACAAAATGTATCCTTCCGAAAGAATATACATATAAATGATATTTTAACACCTAAATACTTATTCTGAATGGAATTTTAGAATTTAAAGTGTCTACATAAAAATACAAGGTTTCTAGTATGATACATATTCTATAAGCGTTTACATTGTATACACCACGCGAGGATCCAAAAATATTGACGGATTCTTTAAGAAGAGACTTCATGAAACAATAAAATCTCACCATGTAAAGGGGACCTTAAATGCCCGAGAAAAACATCGACAATGCCAAAAATACTGGCGCTTATTAATAAACTCAGTGTATCGCTTTGTTGCAGGTCAATATTTTATTTAATTTTGAAATTGCTATGAAATGCAAATATATGACATTTAGTACACTGAAAGAGCATATATAGGTGTCGTATTTTCCTGGTCTTTGTGGAGTTCGAACGAATATTGTAAAAATTATGCAAATTCTACTATTTTCTGGTAATTTTAAGTGCGTATCACTTTATTGCACGGCTTCCAAATACTAGAAAAGGTCGATTTACAGCTAGTGAAAAGGAAAATGCTGTTGTAGGACTTGCAGAAGATTTATCTCTCGTCGCTTGGAAGGGATCGGTAAATCTGGTCCTTATTCGTTGAAAATCCAAACGTATAACCAGGTAAGGACAAACACACAAAAAGTCAGTTTCGGCTCGTGATGTTAACAGAATTCGCCTCCAACTTTCAAAGAAACCGGGCAGCAAACCTGCTGTTTTATTTGAGAAGGCTGGATTAACAAGACCTGTTTTAAACAAAACTTATAAGGAAAAATGTTTGGCTTCGGCTCAGAAATGCATAAATATCAGTTCTGAACATGTTCTTTTCACTGATGAGACCGAACAACTCTTAATAGCCCACATGAAGGGGGCAGATTTTCGAGTTCTATTGGATTCCCTGCCCCTAATCGATTTCGTCAACAGGAAGATGGATGCATCCTATTTTGGGCTGGAATGATCTGCGAACAACAAATTGGACCATTCGAGTATAGAAGGTTTCAAACTGACAAGCCAATCTCATATTTTACTTTTAAACTAGCGAGGGGTATCCGGCGTTGCCCGGGTGTTTGGAGTTGGGTGGGGGAGGGGGGTTAAAAAAAGTAAGTATGAGGATCGAACCCGAACTGTGGAGGCAAAGTTGTGAAAAAAAAAGTTCGACGTTAAGTATTGCCCCACCGCGACATGCTTACGGAAACACGTTTCAATTTATTTAATTACTTGGATTTAACAGGTGCTCATTTTAATGAGTTAATGAGGTCAAGTTTGACTGCGGGATTTCATTTACTGCTGAACGCCCCCCCCCCAAGTTGGTATAGGTAAAATACTAACCCACATGCGGCGAGCGACAAATATTGAATATTTATCTTCCCGAAATCGAGCAAATTAAATAGACAGGCGAGCTTCGTTGTTAACTGTGAGATATTACGATTTATATGTGACATAAAAAGTGTTTAAAAGTTGTGAACCGACCGAACGCATCTCTGAAAGAAGCCTTTTGTAGACACACAGAAAAACAGAACACACATACATACATACATACATTTTCGCTTTTATATTTATAGATGAGATTTTGTTACCATAGTAAGATGGCCTCCATTGACGCGTCACCGCAAATTAGTTTTTACCCACGAAAATGCGCCGTCTCACTCAGCGAAGTCTACTACATCCTATTTTTAGTCATTAGACATTATTGGAGAAAATTTGATGACATGGCCACCTTGTTCTCCAGATATAAACCCAATTAAGCAGACCTCGTACATAATAAAAGAATGAAAGTGTTCAATTTTCGTCAAAAGATGGACTTTGGAGGAAGAGTTTGGAAGTGTCCTATAACATCCCATCATCTTTAATCTCAAATACGCTGACTGATATAATGAGTTTACAAGATGCAATTCCAATGATTTTGAAGCATGGGAGTTATGTTGATAAATATATATTTCCTTAAACAAAATAATGTTACATTCGTTCTTATCTTTAGTTAATATTATAACTGGATATGTTCTTTATTGCTTATAAATAGAAATATGAAGTTAGAATATTGTTTATTTCCGAAAATATACAGACTTTAAATTATCAGAAAATATAAAAATGAGCAGGAATTAAAAAATATTTATTGAAATTCCATACAAACCATGGAATAAGACACATCGTTATCCTCTTCCAGTGTACAAATATTACTTCTCCGCGTTTAGTAGAAATTTCCAAATGAAAAAATATTTAGCTGCAATAAAGCTATACACAAAGGTCATATCCATCAATCAAAAAAGAAATGCACATCGGTGAGAGGACAGCAGATATAGTTTTTTTTTTTAAATCTTTCATTTTATCGACGTATTTTTATTATTGGATTAATAACTTTATTTATAGGCATCAATATATATATATACATATATATATATATATATATATATATATACACGCACATAAATATATATATATATATATATAATTCTCGATATTTTTACTATATATACGCCCTTCCATTGGCGCATCACCGCAAATTGGTTTTTATGCACGAAAATGCGCCGTCTCACTTCATAAGCCTGAAGATTCTGAGAGTGGAGTAAACGCGGAATATTCAGTGTAGCTTAATCGCCATATATATTTTATAAATTGATATATATATATATATATATATATACATATATATATATATACATATATATATATATATATATATATTCTACTAGCAGTACCGCCCGGCTTTGCTCGTGCCCAATGCACTCTTCATAATTTCACGTGCCTATGTATATATATATTAAAACGTGTGTATATGAACGGTAATTCCTTTCTATATAATAGTCTCTTTAACTACCATAGAGAAAAGTTGGTAGAGACCGCAGACGGCAATTTTTCAAACTTTAACCAAACTTTTGACCCCTAAGCATTTATTGTTAGATGCTTGTCCAAATAATCTCTATCTAAAATTGCAAGTGTTTAGACCCCAAATTGGCGGAGAAGTTTGGTAGAGTTCTCAAACGTCATATCTTTGCACTTTGACCCCGTAACAGCAATATTTCTGTCCAAAAACCGATCCCCAACTCTCAATACACCTTATGTCGAATTTCGAGTATATAGAACGAAATTTGACAGAGTTATTTGGTAGGAAAATTTAGCCAGACACACAGACAGACAGGTAGACAGCCGTTTCCACTTTTATAAATATATAGATTTATTCTCTCACTTTCTCTTTGTTTCTCTCTCTTCCCCGTCTCTCCGTCTCCCTCAATCTATATATATATATATATATATATATATATATATATATACATATATATATATATATACATATATATATATATATATCTTAATGTACATGTTATTTCTCTAAATGTACGTTATATATATATATATATATATACCTTATTACACTTCCGTATAATATAATTTATGTTGTTCAAAATTTCATAAAAAGAGTCTTCAATGCATTATACATTTATTTGAATATTTTTCTGGAATTGATTACTTTCACTATTTGCTACCATTGGAGATAACACTAGGTAATCCATTGCGTCCCGACATATAATTCATAATTTGGTAAAACTTACCAACACAAGGATTGAGACAAAGTGAAACGCTTTTCTGTTAGTACTGAATGACCTATAGCCTTTTTCATATCAGACTAAATTTCACAAACGTTTGAATCATATCTATGTAAAGATTTCGCACACATTGATATCATGTTTTACTTCATACTGACCATTTTGAAAAGACCAGTATATTGTTTTATTCTATATAATATTTAAAATAATAAATAACATATAAGTTATGGTTGCGAAATCTACATAATAATTTTTATATTAATTTTAACAACTGGAAAGACTGCGTCTAGATTCAAACTTCGTCTAGCTACAGCCGTTCTTTTATTTATAAAATGACTCAATTATTACAGTAAACTGTTGACTTTCTTCCAATTATTTGTATAACGTTCTAATACGTGATCTTGGAAATAACACTAAAACATAAACGATGCTTCTATTTCTACGTAATTCTCCCCAGATCCAAAATAGACCTAAATAAGCCCAACTAAAGAGGCATATAATAAATTCTACAAAAATCAAGAAGGTTATTCATAATGGTTCAACACACTCCTTCGCAAAAAATATTTCCGTTAGTTACGCTCGATTAAGGCAGATGTAACAGCGTATATAGGAGTTAGTTGTTTCAGACTATCTTCAATCTAGTGTATATCCTTTAGTCAGCCTTTATAACGATGCCAGGACTAACTTCGCTACAGTAGTAAAATATAAATTATAAGTAGTCAAAATTATCTGGAAAGTGTTAAGAATAAACTAACGTAAAAACGACCAATTTATAAGAGGTATGTAACAGAGTGCAGATGCGCATGCGGCAGCAACAGCTGTAGGAAAAAGACCGAGAGGTATGCGAGGTGACGTTACAGCGAGAAAGGCAGAAACAAAAAGACAGAGATGTCCACTGAAAACACGAGTCCCGATATTAATAGGGAAAAATGCATCCTCCACTTTGCCGGTCTGAGTTCCGTGTTCAACACTGCAGACCCTTTTAAAATACATTAAATTACTAGAATAATTTCGAACATGAGACAACGCATAATTTAGGGAAATATATGTAAAATAAATGTATTGTTTTAATTGGAAGTAAGTGATTGATACCATTACGTTTAAAGCTGGGGAATTTATTGCGCCTCGGCTTATAATTCATAATTTGGTATTTGATTACTTGTCTTTTTTACTCCCTCAGATGCTCTGCATATAACGCGTGAGTCCCGAGTGGTAGCATATAACACAAAGGAAATACTACGTTACAGCTTAACATATAAAAAAGGTGTGTTCGAATAAACACAAGAATCGTAATAATGTAATCCATGCATGTCAAGATATGTCAGCGAATAATGAAATGCTAGAGAGAATGTCTTCGAGGCATTTACATGTCAGATAACAGGTGGTGCAATGCATGGTGCAGATAACATATTTGATGATGAAATATGTGTTTACACATTTTATACTCCATGATAAAGATGGATTTGTAAATATATTTTCCCAACGCAAATCTCTTTCCGTAGTCTGGCATTTACGTTTTATTTTTCTACTTTCTCTATCGTTTTCTCGGATGTTTGTAGCTTTTGAATTTTCGAGGTTTTCTTTCTTTTATATTCATTCGTCAAATCAGAAATTGCTATGTTGTTTAAATGTGTGTAAGTTTCTTCTTCAACCGTTCCGGAACGGTTGAGCCTATTTTTTGCAAATTTCACAAAAAAAAGCTAATTTATATGTTTGACAGTGTTCTTAGATATGGTTTGTACAGAAATTCATTCGATAAGTATCGAAAATTAAAAAAAAAACAGGATCTTAAAAATAGCTTTGCTCTCTTATAGAATACTTTTTACAGGGGACTATTTTACTTTACTCTAGCAAGGGAGATAATAAAATCTCAGCAATTTATTATCTTAAAAAATACAGATTTCTTATAATATATATATATATATACTTGTTTATTGTTATATAAACATGCTCACATCCCGCTGCTACAAATAACCACTTGTTTCAATCAAACAACAGATATCATGAGGCAGCGACTTGACTATTCGAAAGTTCAATGAATAAAAATAAATAATGATTAGTCATTGAACTTTTGAATAGTCAAGTCGCTGCCTGATGATATCTGTTGTTTGATTGAAACAAGTGGCTATTTGTAGCAGCGGGATGTGAGCATGTTTATATAACAATAAACAAGTATTATCAGCTCTTTTTATTGAGCACTATCTAACAACCTCGTTGAATTCATTAGTCCATTACTTTTGAATATAAAAAACACGAGTGTATATATATATATATATATATATATATATATATATATATATATATATATATATATATATATATATATAGCTTACTGGTATAGCGTACGACTTCGGATCAAATTATCCAAAGTGTACCTCACCATTTTATTTAAATGTTCTTATGTATGTGTCCAATTTACGATAAAAGAAAATATATCATTAAAAATCGCCGCGAATAATTACTTCGTTTGCATATTTTAAAACTAAACGTAAATTAGAAGTGACTTTTCCAGAGTCTTCATCGTCAAACCCAAATATAAGTTCACTTTATATTGTAAAGAAACACGGACGGGATTTGATAAACAACCTAACCAATATTATTATTATTATTTTGGTCCTCTGACAACAGGAGAATTATCCTGTCAATTCACACTTGTCCGTTCGTCCGTTCGTCGCTCCGCACTTTTCTCAATAAGTGAAATGTTGCAAAAACATTAAACATGATATGTTTTAAACAACTTTTCACATTTGCCCAGATTTATTTTTAAATATGCTCTGCTTCGAAGAAACAATACCCGGTGTTAAATTCGACACACTACTATATAAAATAACGACCAAAAATCAACAAATCTGCTACAACAACGTTATTCCAAAACTGAACACACTCTGCTATAAAAAAAAGTCACCTAACGAAAACACAATAGACCACTGACAAAACTTCCTTCTACAATATCCAAATCGAAAATCAACTCACTCATACCAAGTATAATAATAATGAATAATAACTAATAAATAAGAAATATTCAAAGGATAAAACAATATTTACTTAAATACATACACCTACATACATACACACATACATACATACATACACATGCATACATACACAATTATATATAAAAATACGCATACCCATACTTACATATATAAATACACACATAGATAAATATACATAACCATAAGTATACGCATATACACATAATATATATATATAATTATATATATTTGTGTGTGTGTATATATATATATATATATATATATATATATATATATATTTATATATTAGAAGTTAAGCCGGCTTTGCTCGGACATTATGTACTGTTAATTACTTGCCCTACATGTGAATTCACTTTATGCAAAATTTCAAATGTTTAAACCAACATTTTTCTGAGTAATTTCGTAGAGACAGCAGATTCCATTTTCTTGTTACCTTTGACCCCAATTTTTACCACTTAAAATTGATTATGTTCGCCTCCAATAAAAATACGAAGCTTTACCTACATCTAAAATGAAGCATTACCTACATCTAAAATGTTAAGTTTTTAGACCAAAAATGGCGGAGGAGTTTTGTAGAATCTGCAAAGGAAAACTCTTTCAACTTTAATATTTTTGCAGCTTTTTTTTCTCCCCTAAGAATGAGTGAAATGCTTGCCGCATGTCTAAATACATGTTATGTATAAATTTCACATTTATACACCAAATTGGGTGAATAGTTTGTTAGATACCGCAAAGGTCAAATCTTTTGAACTTTTACCCTTTGGCAGCTTAAATTTTCGAGAAAAACCGATTGAAAAACTTGCCCTTTCTCTTAATAGTTTTATGTAAAACTTCAAATGCTTAAGCCATAAATTGGCTGAGTAATTTGGTAGATACCGCAGAAGTGAATGTTTTTAAACTTTGACCCCGATTTGGACCCCTTAACATTTACTTTTTGGGGCTCAAATCAAAATAAAATTTGGATCGATATCAAAGTAAGCTACATTTAAATTTTCAAGTGTTTACACCTAAAATTAGCGGAGGACATTTGTAGAGTTTTCAAATGTGAAATCATTGAACTTTGGTCTGTTGGCCAGCCAAATTCCTGGCCGAAAACTGATTAAAAAGATTTCCCAAATCTTAATACATTTTATGTCAAATCTCAAGTATATAGACCGAAAATTGACATAGTTATTTGGAACGGAAATGTACAGAAACGCACACACATGCGTTTTCACTTCAGCAATCCAATCAATATAAGGAGTTTATGATGGACAGTCAGCTCAGAAAGTGCACAGCTGCACCATATAGTACCCAATCGAACGCGTAATTGGATACTAATAATTGAGCATACCTCGATGGATTGCAGAACGTTCTGGGGGTTTATTTTATGTAAGTGTCTGTTTAATACCATATATTTTTTATTGGTGGTATGATTTATCTATAAACATTGAAGAAGTTATATACACTGCTGGTCCAAAATTTAAGCCACTTTAAAATCATTAATAAAACTTTTTTAAGGATAGATTTAAAATTCTTTCGACTTAAGGTTACCACTACTACAATCTAAAAGATTATGGAAACAAAAGCTACATTCTAAAGATTTATTTGGAAAATTAACATTTTTATTAAATTAGGCTTTTTACGTATGATCAAAATGATAAGACCAGAGACCAAAGTTGAATTAAATTGTACGAAAAGTGTATGAAAACATTCAACAATCAAACTTAATAATACGTTTTACCTCTACTGCTTTTGATGACTTATAAAAATTGTGATGGGATGCTAAAATTAAGGGTTTCCATTAAGATGCGGGGGATCCTGCTCCAGTTTCTGAATATGGCTTCACGAAATTCATTTTTGTTGAATATTATTTGCGATTTCAATAAACCTCTCTTATCATCCATCCCCAAACATTTTCAAATAGGTTCATGTCCGGTGAGCATACAGGATATCCAAAAAAATTACTCCATTTCCTTGTAGAAAGCTCAAGGTCCGTCTTGCAGTGTAGATTGACACATTATCCTGTTGGAATAACCATCCATCACCACACAAACGATGACGCTCTATCATCAAAGATGCATTTTTCCATGCTAACACAACCAGCTGGTGTGTGATGACCCTGCACCACCTGCAGATCAATCGTCCCTCTCTAAGAAAAGGCACCCTATACCATTACCCACCCTCCACATAGGTGACGTCTGGAACAAATTTCATGCGGCATGTTTTTGTCATGCCAATATCGCTGAAAGCCATCAGGACGATCTAAATTGAATTTTTGCATCAGAAAACAATACTTTGTTTCACTTCTCAACGTCCCAGGTTTGGTATTCACAACCAAATGTTAAGCGGTCCACTTTGTGACATGGAAGCAATCGGGGAATGTGTTTATGCTATTTATTTACCATGCCTTTTTGTTGTAAGTGTTGTCTGATGGTTATTGGACTGCAATCAGCATCTGTAACCTCCTTAATTTGACTAGAAGAAAGTCCTCTGTTATTCATAACAACCCGTCTGATTCTTCTGCTCAATACAGGAGAATTGGGGGGGGCTACAAAAGAATTTTGCTTTTCCATAATTCTCTGGGTTCTTAAGAAAGTTGCAAATAACAGTTTTACTGCAATTTTCCTTGACTGCTATCGCTCGCTGTGACAAACCTTGCTCATGAAATCCTAGAATTTCAGAACGCTCAACTTCGGTTAGTTTTCTTGCTTTAGGCATGGTGACAGCTTTACACAATGGTTGCTTATCTCTAACTGAATTTAAAATATAAGAATTACCATAAATCTAACAATTTATACCCTTGGGCTTATAATTTTGACCACGTGCAAACAGCCTAATTTAATAAAACTGCAAATTTTTAAATAACATTTTTAGAATTTGCTATTTTGTTTCCATAACCTTTTAGATTAGAGTATTAATAACCGTAAGTAGGAAAAGTTTAAAATCTCTCCTTAAAAAAGGGTTCCTTTTTAAAGATTTTCAAGTGATCTTTTGATCAGCAGTGCATTTTTGGGATCAAGTATACTTATTTAAAAGAAGCCGAGAATAATGATAACCATACTTGCATACCAATATATATTTAGTTATAAGATAAGTTTGTCTAAATCACGGTTAATGGGTTTACTTCCAATTTTTACAACCAGTTTCTGATTTTAATCTATTTGCCGGAAATGCTATATTATTAATAAACTTTAAATCCGTTCTGTACGTAAAACAAATTATTTTCCTTAACCTATATTTCATAGAATTATTTAAAAAAACATTCTCTGAAATCCAGGTAGACCCATAATCTTATTATACTGCAGTTGTTCAGACTGAAACACGTTTATGGCAATATGTTTATATGGATTTAAAAAAAAAAAAAGTTTGTTAAACTTTTTGACATGTTTATATTCTATGAAGATCAGACCCGAATGCAAACCCTATAATTTTATTATACCATCTGCCTTCATACTGAACCATACTTATCAAATTATACTTACGCGGACAGATATTAAAAGTATTTCTTAAAGATTGTTCCATGTATATATTCTATTGATTCCAGGCGCAAAGCAGCCCCATAATGTTATTACAATACCACTGTGCAAGCTAAACATACTTATCAAAATATCCTTATGCGCATCTATGATGTTGATAAGTTCCTCCAGGCTTGCAATTTTTAATTCATATGAACATATCTCGGCTTAAACCACATTTAATGATTGCAATAAGTGCTATCAGAACCAACACACGTTTGCCAATGCAAAACAATTGTAATTATGCCAGTAACGTAAACGTATTGCGTTCTGCTAGTGACGAAGTCGCCGAAGGCATTTTTTATATCGGTAAGATATTTGAAACATTCTCATACACAAAGATATTGAGATGCTAGACAAATTAGTAGTCGGTAGGTGAGAGGTCTGGAGAGTATAGCGGATTAGGCAGAAATTTGTAACCCAATTCCTTACACTTTTCCAGGGCCGGTTTAGTGTCGTGCGCGAGAATTTGGTCATTTTTGTTGATTAATGATGGGTATGTTTATTAAAGTTTCTTAAGCATTTCATGTATCTGTGGACAGGAGTTTTCTGCCGTAGTAGTTTTGTCTGCATTAAAAAAGGTTATGTATGAGACAGGTCGCAGACTACTAAACAGCCAGTATGACGTTCTTTCCGTTCAAGTCTGGCTTCTGGAAGTGACCTAGGACTCCGTAGGCGTCTAATTACTGAGCTTAGCGTCGTTGAACACACTTTTCATCGGAAGTCAAAGCCCAGTTGAGAAACGAGTCATTCCTGTTGCGTAAAACAAGGTAAAATGACAATTCATAACGGAATTTATTTCAGAATGTTGAATACAAGATAGAAAAAAGCAAATTCACACAATTTTTATTTCAGTTCAATCGAGGCCGAATAGCTGCTGTAATTTGTGTAATGGAATACTAGGTAAGTCTTACGAATGTAAAAATTCTGTAGTTATCTCACAGCACTATCATCATCGAGAGTAGGATAGAAGAAACTGAGAGTGTGTTTCTTAACTAAAGTTGTTTTAAGGGTTTGTTTATTGATGACATATACCATGTTATTTTAAGAGATATGCTTGATCTCTCCGTTTACAATTTAGGATGTACATACTTTTCAGCTATAGTTGAGTATGTTTTGCTACCAATATCTGTGAGTGATGAAAGATGCTTGTGGGAATATTCCATCATAAATTTTAAGAAAGATTGGAGCAAATCACAAGCTATATAGATTGACACGCATGTTTGTAAATCATTTTATAGTATTGATATACTTCCAAAAATATGAAAACTTAATGCACGTAATGAGCTCGCGAAAAGAATTACCGCCTGGAGAAATATGAAGTGTTTGTGTGAACTTACCCGAGAATAAACGTGTGATGTCATCCTGTCTTTTGAAATCGCGCTGTATTTTATCTAGAACTTCGAATCCTTTTTTCATGAATTTGTTACTACATTATGCGTTGAACAGAACTGTGTGTGGTACTGAGTAACATAGATGCTGTAAGGAAGTTACAGTGTGAGTTAACCGTTTAGAAATCGTGGAAAATCTGGAGAATGATGGCTTAAAGAGATAGAGAATGGAGAATGATGACTTAAAGGGATAGATGAAAAAAAACAGGAAATTTCTGAAAAAGTCAAGAGCGGATCGGAAAATGTCCGGTCATTTTTCCGTCAAGAATAAGCTGTTGTGTAAATAGAAAAATACGACGGACGGAAGATAAATCATGCAATAGTTTTACTGAGGACTTATTTGCCCAGGTTTATGATGGGGAGGCGGATAAAAATAAGATATTATAGACTCTATAGTTGGCTTTATAAGTTAGGCCTTTCGGCAAGAAAATTGCTGCAGCTACCATTTCTGCTTGTGTATTGCAGTATAGATATATTTTACCATACCAAATATAGGAAGGTACGGTACTAGATTAAAGCAATAATAATAAATGAAAATCATAGAGAAAATACGAGCATGAAGCGGAGCATGTAAGATTTTCGCGTGTCGTCCGCGTTTTCCAAGCCACACTATTTTATATAAATTCTGAAGAGCTTTCTTTGTATTAGTGAGTTTTTCGTCTATGGAATCGAATCTGGCTGGGTCGATTGTTATGACATTTTACATGAAGGTACTCTGTGTGCCTGGCGGTGTTCTTTACTAGGTTTTGTGTCGGAATGTCTTCAAGATGTCTTCATAAAGGTAATTAAAATAATACGATTAAAACAGGAGCAGGTTATTTTGAAAAAAATTAACGACTTACTAATGCGTTGGAGTAGGTTTCTTACAATACAAGCCGGAAGGACCAGCATATAAAGTCAGCAGTTCTTTTTTTGATATAACAAAGCGAATCCGAAATTAATGTTTCTGTTTAAAGCATAATTTACAAAATGATACTTGACATTTTCATATATAACTTAAATACACGCCCTTATTACCGCAGAACCTTTAATTCCCGGCATATAAAATTAACAGTAGGTTCTATGATAGGACAAAAGCGTTTTCGAAATTAATGTTTCTGTTAAGCGCATCATTGCAGCATAATATTTTACTTTTTTTAAAAATTGCAATTTTAATGCAAGAAATTATATATGAAATAATTCTAAAAAAATATTAGGTTTGCTACCATGCAATGCCCACTCTAATATATCGTGACTACGAAAAAACATGTAAAGCGGTGATTACCTTATTAGAGCTAGAAATGCAGAGATCTGTGTGAAACATGGGCTAATTCATCGATTTTATGGCGATAAATATATTGGAATCTGAAGCATTCGTTGATCATCATTCAATCCAGGTAAACGTTGGGTCACCCTAGTATTATCTATCTATATATCTATAAAAGTGAAAGTGTATGTCTGTATATATGTGTATCTGTGTGTCTGTGTGTCTGTGTACATTTCCCTACGCAATACCTCTGCCAATTTTAAGTATACATGCTCGAAATTAGATATACAGGGTACTGAGATTTGGGAAAATTGATGTGATCCGTTTTCGGCCAGAAATTATGAGATTAAGGGGTCAAAGTTCAACGATTTGACCATTGAGAACTCTACCAAACTCCTCCGACAGTTTCGTAAAATAACTATGCATTTTCAGACAGTAGATAGTGTAGAACACTTCACCCGAAATGTCCTACAAGGCTTATATATATTTAATACACACATTTTACTTTATTCTCATATTCAATCAAATTCTAAACTGGAAATTTTATTATATACATGCCCCAATAGAACGATAATCAAGAAACTAACCGTAATATCTTTACAAAGTTGTTACAGCCATAATATAAATATAGATACTAAACTTTTAAAAATTCTCTTTACAAAAAATCAATCATTGGGAAATAAAAGAATTTAGAAACCCAACAAATGGGATATATATATTTTTAAATTGTTTTTTTTTAATATCTTAGGGCTCTCCGTAAAAACTTCACAAAACTCTGTTCTTAAATAAGGATACGAAAATTAGGCGATATTTAAATTCGCTTTTCCGTAACTACAACCAAGGTAAATGTTTCTCGCATGCCTTACCCGTTTGGGATCCCCCGCCTTTTTTCTTTCTATTAAAAAAATGGTACATTGTGTAAAGTGTGTTTATTCATAAAGTCTTAAAAAATACTGTTTTTTGAAAATGTTCAAACCATACAATGCTTGAAATTGTCGAACTAGCCATTGAAACAATTGTAACGTAAAATGAAATACACTTTTTATTACCATCAACACCTTGTCTTTAAGTCTTGATTTTGCACACACAGTATATATATATATATATATATATATATATATATATATATATATATATATATGTTTTTAACTCATTTCAAAGTGTTTTTTAACATATTTTATTAACTGTTTGCTCATATATATATATATATATATATATATATATATATATATATATATATAATTATTTCCACAGCTCAATGAATCCCGCAGCCAACAAGAGCCATGTCAGCAAACGGACCGGAAGTCTAAGATTCGAATTCCGCCCTCATTTGGGCTCACTATTCAGACTAATCCGCACCCAGGTGTTAAAACTCGAGCCTCCTACATGCGAGACAAGCACTCTACAAACAGAGCAAACGTCCCACACACAACAATATCTATTAATCAATCAAGCAAACCGCGACAAAATCAAGCTATGGAATAGACCTACTTTATCTCGACAAGCGACGTTGTCATCCAACAAACTGAACCCCAAGCCGATGTCTCAAAATAGGGATTTGTAACTCGGAAGGACGACGCTATCTGGCCGAGCTAACCTAACGAACAATAGTTTCCACAGCCAAAAAAACGCCGCAGTCCACAAGCGGCATGCCAGCCAACGAACCGGAAGTCTAAGAATCTAGTTTTGCTCTTATTTTGGCTGATCAGTCAGCCATATCCGCACATGAGTTGAAACCCGAGCCTTCTGCATGTGAGGCAATCACTCTACCAACTGAGCAAACGCCCCGCACACAAGAAATTCTATTAATCAACACAGCTCAAGGAAATTTCGGCGACATCAAGCTGTGGAATAGACCTACTTAATCACGACAAGGGGCTTGGCCATCCATCCAACTAAACCCCAATCCAATGTCTCGCAAATTTTGTCGAGATAAAGTAGGTATATTCCAAGAATTGATTTCGTCGGTGTTTGCTGGAGCTGTGTTGGTTAATAGAATTTATTGTGTGCGGGGCGTTTGCTCAGTTGGTAGAGTGCTTGGCTCGCGTGCAGGAGGCTCAGATTTCAAATCCCGGGTGAGGATATATCTGACTGATCAGCTCTAATGAGGGCGAAACTTGAGTCTTAGACTTCCGCTTCGTTCGTTGGCATAGTTATTGTGGGCTGCGGCGTTATTTAGGCTGTGGAAATAATTATATATTCTCTCACATTCTTAAAATAATATATTTACATTTATATTACATTTAAACCCCAAGCAAGGCACATTCCCACTTTAGGGAATGTAAGGAACTACTATCAGGGGCATAAGCTCGAGGGGTGCTATGTGATGAGTTGGGTAGCAAGATGTCGGTTCACGTTACACTTGAACTTTTGCATGTCAGTACAGTTGGGGAAGCAGGAACCTGGCTTGGAATTCCAAAGTCTAGCGGTTTTGGGGAAGAAACTACTGGAGTAGAAGGCTCTCTTACATCTAGGCATCTCTACTGTGAAGGGGTTGGATTTAGCTGCTTGTAACGTTTGTCGGGGCATTTACGCCGATGGAGTATGAGTACTTGCAGTTCGTCGGAGCATTCACCGTTAAAGTACTTGTAAAACCGGCAGAAGGATGCTATATTTCGTCGATGGGAGAGAGGCTGAAGTTCAACACCTATCAGGTTGGCGACTCTCTTTTGTACCTTGTCTAGGCGCGAGACAGAAGCACCAGCCCAAATATGACAGCAATACTCCATACATAGGTGGATGGTGGCCTTATAGAGATACAGGATACTTTCGGGCGTTAGTAGCTTTCTAGCACGGTAGGGAGAACCTACCTTCTTCGCAGCGGTCCTGGCAATTGTTTCAACTCATGTTTCCTGTGAACGTTAGGCCGAGGAGTTTAAAAGATGTACTTTCAGATAAAGCGTGTTGGTGCATTGCTATTGGTGGTAGAGATGGTTTCTTGTAATTATTGCAGGAAACAAGTTTAGTCTTGGCAACATTGAATGTGGCCATCCATTTTGTTCCCATTTCACTACAGATTGGATGTCATCCTCTAGTGTTTCTGCCATTTCTTCAGATATGTGTTCATTTGTTTCCCTGACGTGTCTGTTATAGAGAGTGGGGTCATCAGCATATATACCCATTTATAGACAATTTTGTCAGGGAGATCATTTAAGAATATTAGGAATAATAGATATCCAAGGATAGACCCTTGAGGCACTACCGCATTTATATCATATTGTTTAGATGTACGACCGTCGAGTACAATCTGGATTTTTCTCTTAACTAAGAAGGATTTAATCATGCTAAGTATTCTTCCGGTGATACCGTATGATCTGATTTTCCTGAGAAGATCTTCATGCCATAATCTGTCAAAAGCCTTATATATATATATATATATATATATATATATATATATATATATATATATATATATATATAAAGCTACCGCTCTACCTTCTCTACTTTGTCCAGTGAATAGTATATACGTTCAGAGGTTACAGTTAGGATATCTGCTGTGGAACGGGGTTGCCTAAATCCATATTTATTTATCGATAAGCAAGTTAGCATCTGTAAGATGTTCGACTACAGCTTGGTTAATTTTGGACGCAAATATTTGGGCGAAAAGTGGGAGATTAATGGGGCGATAATTTACTGGGTCAGTTCTTTCGCCAGAATTCTTGAAAACTGGTTCCACGGAAGCAGTTTACCAGCAATTCGGAAAGCAAGATACATTAAGGCATTTGTTCTAAAGTTTGAAGAAAACTGGATCTGCTTCGACGGAGCACTTTTTGTATAGCACAGTCGGAATGAGATAAGGTCCACATGTTTTTGAGGTGTCCAGATTTTTTATGATAGCATGCACCTGAGAAGGGGAAATTTTCATATCGCTTAGTGTGGCGTCTCTCCGCAAAGAAAAGTCAGGGTGGTGGTGGTTAGCAGGGGCCAGTGTGGAGTTGAAGGCAAACCGACGGGCAAGCATCTTAGCCTTCTCGGTTGTTGAGCAAACAACCTCATGATTGTTGGATAGTGGGGGAATTGTTGATTGCCCAGTATTTACTACACTGTTGTAGATTTTCCAGAAGTCACAGGTTCCTACTTTTTGTGCTCCGGTGCGATTTTTGGTCGATTCAGTAAATTATTTCTTAGCTGTCGCTATTTCTTTCTTACAGTTATTTCTGGCTTCTATATACTTCTGTCCGTTTGTACTGGACATGCCGGTTAAGTCTGCGGTACGCATGCTGCCTTTGCAAAATGGCAGCTGCACAAGTCGAAGTAAACTATTGGGGAGAGTGGAGCTTGCTATAAAATAGTATAAGGAATTTCATAAATATACGTTCATGACAATGAAGCGCCCTCTATATAAAACACCCCCAGAGATATCATCAATTTACGCAATTACCATGATTATTTCTTAACGTACGCGCCTTCATTTAGCTAAGTAATACTATTACTGAATATAATCACGTGTTCAGCTACGTTGAAGTACTGAAATTCTATCGAAAATATGTTATATGCTTTTGTACATAACTTTATGTATTTCAAAACTTGTTTCACCCTTGCTTAAGAGACTTGTTTATGCTTATTCATTGATCGCAGGCGATACTTATATGTATTATTAACAAATGATTTAATATCATAATATCAATCCAGATTGACACCGTTCATATATAAATTATTATTATTATTATTATTATTATTATTATTATTATTATTATTATTATTATTATTATTATTATTATTAATAATAATATTTTTTATAATGATATAAAAAAAAACATACTCGCCGTGGACTTTTTATTTTAATATGTTTTTCCTTATGAAGGGATAACGCGTAACGAATTTATTTGAGCAAGAGGATTAACGTTAAGGCTATCTGAATTGCAATCTGTTTTGTTTTTGTAGTTGTGTTTTTTACACTTTCCATTATTAATTAAAATTGCTTTTGATGTGCTTATATATAGCACGTGCTAAATTTTGCATGGCGCGGAGCACGTCTATATATCATAGATGAATAAACGACGATAGATATAATAGCGTAGAAATATATATATATATGCGGTTGTGTATATATATATATATATATATATACATATATATATATATATATATATATATATATATATATATATATATATATATGTTTATAAACACAAGCAGTTCCATCTAACACGCATTTTTCTCTATTTCTCTCTATATATCTTTTTTTCTAAATATATATATATAACATATTAAAAATATTTTCAAAATAAAAAAAACAGAAAATTATTAAAGAATAATGCAGCATATAATTTCAATAGATAAATTATTGGAGGGGTATTCTGATTATTCAGGAATCATATATAGGATATTTGTCTGATTCTGAATATGAATCTCTATGTATTCAGAACAGTGTGCATGAGATGTGGATAAGAGAAGAGTTAAAAAGCTAATGGTTTTAGGAATTGGCCAACATCTCTGGCCAATGATTGATGGTAGTAATTACAAAGAGCGATAAATCTTAATAACAGTGCCATTAGGCAAGCACCTGCCTTGCCTTGAAACTTCGGTCCTCGTTACTCTTCGATCCATTTCCATTATTATGGCTGTACTGCTCCGGCAAGAGCCGACAGCGTTCATGTAGGTTGACACAAACAAAATGAATACAAGCAAAATATAATTCAAGGATACAAAAGATATCACAGTATTTAAATGCGGATACGTCGACAGATATTATATGAACGTGGTAAATCAAGGGGTTAACGAAGGCAAATTAATAGATGTTAATAAACACAGAGCGCTGCGCCCCCCCCCCCCTCAAACAGATGTTTTACATTCAAATAGATAGAAAGGCAGATAGTATGTATCTGGTACCGTTAATATAGATAGAATAAACTTGTGAATTAGCTCGTATGGTATTCAGAATACGAATCTTTCTAGTTTTAACAATTTATTGTTTCTCGTATCCAGAGTGCTCCTTTATCGGCAACTGATTATTATTTCATATTTAAATAAAGAACTGAAAATATACGTTGGCAGTCGGTTAATACGAAAGATATAGATTTGGAGACACAATGAAGATGTCAACCATATATTAATGTTAATATCGATTTGATTCGTAAGTATTTATACACCATTTACACAGAATCCTCATTTTTAGGTGGTATACTTCAACTGAAGAATGAATGGAAAACGTAAATATTAAATAAATACTAAACACACTAGAAAATATTACTGAAAATGTTCGCCTAAACTAAGCACAAACTTTACAGCGGAATTATTTTTGTTAAGGGTATTTCTCCTTTAACGTTAATACAGAATTGACCTGTTCGTATATTGGCAGAAAACAAAATGAGAGGAAAACATTTAGAACGAGGCAAATTGAATAACTTTGACAAAATTCAGTAACAATAAAAAAAAGAATGGAATTATTAAATTATATGTAAAAGTATCTTTCATCTATCGCAAGCTCGGGTGTGCGGCGTTGCCCGGGTGTTTGGAGATGTGTGTTGAGCAAAAAAAAAACAAAAAGAGTGGTAATAGGAAGGCAGGCTCGAACCCGTATCGCGAAGGAGGAAACGAGCGTGGAAAAACGTGAGATCTTTGCTGTTGCGCCCATCGCAAAATCGAAAGTAACGAAGGTGTAAATTAAGACTAGTCAATCGAAGAGAGGGATGACTTTCGAAAATATCGGCGCAAGAAAGCGACCCCTCCCTGTCGAAAAAACCTCAATTGAAGGTGAGCAATTAATGTATTAGCTTATTTTTCGATATTTTTTCTCCGCAGAATCGAGCTTCCAAATGATACTGATCTCGGGAAAATCAGTCTCGAAAGTTCCTGGCAGACACACACATAATACATACATACATACATACATACATACATACATACATTTAAACAGATAGACATTTTGTAGGCCTCGGAAATATTTTCGTTGGCATCTAGAATATTTCTTACAAACTCAGGAATCTGCATATAATTCTGAAGGGACCTTTCATTACACTACAATATCAGCCTGCCGTACTTTTAACATCCATTTTTTCCTGGACTAGACATGATCATTTTCGTTGGTCAACTTGAATGGCACAATATAGTTTCGGATATTTGGGTCGCTCCTGGATACTGTCCTGATATCTTTTACAACTCCGGAATTACCTTTCTAACTATATACGTCACAAAAATGTAGTGAATAGTCAAGTTATGTCTTTGGAATTTTCGTTCAGATTTATTGGTGGCATTGCCATGCTAACTGGATGGTTGTAATAGTGGAGGGTTTATTTTAAAATGTCCTCAATATCTTGATATGCATTGCTGTTACTACACATTATTTTTGTTGGATGTTTTATTTAACAATTCAATTCAATTTGTTCACGTATTATGACACATAATTAATAGTGTCGCAATCCAATGCACACATGGATATATATTATGTAGTAAAGAGTAATTATCTATAGTGATTTCTAGTAAGACCTTACTTCTAATAATAAGAATAGATTAAAAAATATCGATAAATAAAAAAAAAGATAGAAAGAGCTTGAACAATATGCATCCATCTTATGTTGGTGATTAGCGATGGTAATAATAATTTCTACTCAGTTGTTACCTACGGTCCAACAGAATAAAAAGCGAGGACATAAATTAATTGATTTGGGTGGATTCTCTGAGTATTAATCATGCCGTGTTCAAATACTACTACAACCACCACCACCACAACAAAAGCAGCTGTTGTTGCCATTACCACCACCAAACCACTTGCATGAATATCATGTATAAATACTTGTTAAATAATTAATATCAATTACCCATACCTTATGAGTATATTGTAATTAAATTAAATTCATATAAACTGTATATGGCTATCAAATATATACGGACATGTTTGATATTTACATGTTTAGTTGGGTAAGATTAGTTGTATACATGTTTTGTAGTAATATGAGGCAAGAACAAACGAGTAGCAAACGAACTGGGTATTTCAAAGCATCAGTAACGATTAGTTCTACAAAACGGCTCATAATTCTTGGATAAAAGAACTTTCAGAAGGAGAAAATATATGATACTTTATTCGAACGATTGCTTTCTTTGATACAACTTGACGGTTTATAAATCAACTAAACAGTATTATTCAATGCATGGACATGATAAATAAAATGAGATTTGGTTTTTCATTTCCGAGATGTTTTTTTCTTTAAGAAACTTCAGTCTGAACACGATAGTCGTTCTTGTACAAACTATATTTCTCAAAACTTAGACAAAAACAAAAAAAAAAACGTAATCTGAATGAATTATATCTATGTCGACATGGGAATAGTTATTATCTATTATATGATACAAATTACATCGTCTTGGTTGGGCGTTGAAACAGTGCGTCCGCTTTTGGCTTACGATGCGCATGCGTCAATAAATTCGGTTCCAGTTCTATGCGCATGCATAAATAAATAAAAACCAAACTATAACTGCCTTTTGTTGCTGTTGTTTTTTTTTACATCGACATTTTACGAATCGTTTTTTTTTTTCTATATTTCATTTCTATTCCTTATATTTATTTTTATAATTATTTTTAACCTCAAATCAGAATAATATAAAACCTGTAATTATAAAAGCATGTAGGTTTTTTAGCGTCGCAATTTTTTTTATTTCCGATGATTTAATTGTATTTCCATTGCAACTTGAAATCGTTTTCAAATAGTAATAAAACGAACATGTTTAAGATTTAAAACTATTTAAAGCATTTATATATACTATAATTGGCAGTTTAAAGACGTTAAAATTACTCATATATAAAGAAAAACGCAGATCAGCGGCCCAGTCGTTTAAACGGTGTAAATAAAAAAAATCTACTAAACTATCAAAATAATATATAACTTTTTATAAATGGAAAATAACAAAAAAGTGCATACTAAAGGCAATAACAGTATTGTTCTATTTATGTTTGTACCATTTAGCCTAATATATTTATTTTTAATTGAAGTGGATTCTGTAATAAGACGTTTTATAACGTTAACATTACTTACAAATTCTTTGGAGAATATGCAAACAATATTTTTTTAGCCTGTGAAAAACGGACAATATGTTTAACCTTTGACATCTGATGTCACGTATGCCATGCGAGCATTTGTCAAGAGTAGCACTTCTTTGTTTACAGAGCCATTCCACGGAAGTGACTTTAAACACATCATAAGGCATGAATGAAGAACACTATATTATGTAACTATTTTTTTAAAATCAGCTATAAAGAATATAAGTTTGGTACATTTTTACATGGTTTCCACCTGAACATTTCCTTTAAAATGACGAGTTTTTTAATCACATTTACAGTTTCTGCATAAGTAGTGTTCCTCGTTTAAAACAACGTAATACTTTATGGCTATTGTTTACGTGCAAGCACATATATTTTTGACATAATAATTATATTAACTATTACATTGCTAGCAATAACATATACTAACCAAACGAATGACGAGTATCTAGTTTTTTTTCTTCTATTTAACCTTCATGTACCTGATTCTCAAAAATCCATATTCTTGTTCGCTCGTATATCTGTGAATTCTACCGAATTAAGTGATGTACTAACATAGAAGCTCCTATGGAATGATGGGATTAAATCACATCTAAATTGTTATTAGGTTATTCAATATGCATGTTAACTAAATAAAATCATCGTTCAACGTTTAGCGTAAAAAGAATCACACGTTTACATATTCCGTAATAGTGGTTGAACTATGAATACGACAAACTAATGTGGTACGTCGATTCGGTTATAATTCGGTAAAGATTCGGTTAAGATTCTTTCTGTGACACCCTAAATCCGTATCTCTACTTATTTACTTAATCCACTTTGCTTGTCTGTCTTGGATTTTCCTGCCTATTTATCAGCGGCCCCGATAAAAAATACATAAATATGTTTAAAGTTTCTGCAAATGTTTTTGGATGGGTTTGTATTAGAATATTTACAATAACCGAAAAATCAAATTAAAGATCGAACAGTTCAATTTTGTCTAAAGCTGTCACTTTATACAGCCTAACATCAAAAGTGTATATAAGATGTGGTATAATTGCATCTGTTGAAAAGCATATTCTATAAAATTATCAGTAGTTATTTTTGATGAGACATGTGCGTTTCTGTTTAGGGGAAAACTGAACCGTGATACTTGACGTTTACATTTTAATAGTTTAATTCTAGAAATGTAAAAGTGATATCAAAAGCCAACAATAGGTGTTGCACAATATTGTACAGATTGCAATGAATTATGGATTAAATCACCGCGGCGAGGCATATGAATTTCCCGGTGCAACGCAGTGAATCCCCGATTAGAGCAGACAATCAATTGCTTTCATTTAAAAATGGGAAATTTCACCGATTCTGATGATGGAATATCCGTTGCTCTTAAATCAAGCCTGGGTTATATTGCGTCTTTTAGCGCCTGGGCATATAAAATATTAAGGGAAGAAAAACTAGCCGTACTTATATCATTTACTAAGAAAATTGAAGTGACTTACATAAGTGGCTTGATCGATCTTGGTTATCCAAATTATCTCATGTAAACTGTAAACATTGGCGCTGCAAATGACTGTATAGAAATCGTCTCGATAAAACATGAATTAAGTTGATCTAAGCAGAATAAAAACAAAGGATACAATAATAGTAAACATATGTTATAAATTGAGTTATTCCGGTGAGGAAAAAAGCACACACTAATGGAAGCGAGATTCACGATGTCGCCAAATAAATAATAGATATACTTTGTAAATTCTCGTGTATCTTATGATTTAATGCCATATGTGTCTGCTATGTAATATATGCCAATATCAGTAATATGTACATTTAATATATGTATCTTTTCTTTTATATATACATACAGGAATATGCTTAGACGAGCTTGTGTCAAACGAATATGTGCCTAAATAGCAAGCTAACTATCATAAATTAAAGCATACACACCGAAAAGTCCGAGCAAAGAAAGACGTACGCATTTAAAGACTAGATGATTATGTTAGTATCGACGCAGAGTAAATAGATCAAAACTGAAATTAGCATATTTTCTCTTCAATATCAATCAAATCGTCCACCTGTGCGTGTATATATATATATATATATATATATATATATATATATATATATATATATATATATATATATATATATATATATATATATAAATATATATATATATATATATTTATATATTTATATATATATTTATATATATGTGTGTGTGTACACTTTTCTCCGCCAGTTACTATGAAATAGAAACTATTTAAAACTATATTAAATAAAATCATAAGTAGAGTTTACTATAAATAAAAAATGGCTACCTATATACAATGTCGGCGTAAGCATTTTTTTAAGTTTTTTTTCCTTTGTAAGTATTGCATGGCAATGAATCACGGGTTTTACAAAAAATATTTGGTTTTATAATAGGTATACACTTGAAAAACTCTATATTTACAGATTTAATTTGATTGTTTCACGTAATTGAAACTTGTCGGCAATATATAACGATATTTTACTAACTGAAAGATTGTTAAAGGTTAATGAAGCCACGAAGTTTGAAATATATCAGATTTCAATTTCTCTCTCTCTCTCTTTCTCTCTCTCTCACACACACATATACACACACACACACACACACACACACATATATATATATATATGTATACTGTACTACCCATTACCAGTTGGGTCAGTATATTTTAAAGCTTGCTATGTGATAGTGAGTATCCAGAATTAATACATCAACGCACAAATTTTGAATGAACGCGCGCACAGAAAAACAAATATAGCGACCAGTACAATCAATATTGAATACAGTAGATATTAAAGGTCATAATCGTATTGGGTTTAGATTAAATTAAAAACGTTTTATATAAAAAGAGATATAATGCGTTAGAACAAATTGAGAAAAAAGAAAACGAGAAGAAAAATAATACAAGGAGGGAATACTGATCCACCCTAGTTGTTTTTTTGTTTTTTAACAGTCTTAAAAATATTAGGAAATATAATTAACTAATTAAGTTATATTTTTCTGTGAGACCTTTTTCTAGCAAATGTTTTTAAAAAAGGAAAAATACCCCACGCATGTTTCGAAGTGTTTCCTCATATTTTAGAAAGGCTTTGAGCTGATGACACAAACCAACCTCTGTCTTCTTTTTTATGCCCTTCCTCACCACAAATCTTGAAAAAAATGCTAACGATTACATTAAGTTTCCCGTTTACCGCTACGTGGAGAAGAAATCGGTGCTCATTTTACGTTAAAGTTATGTAGGAAATTAGTCCACTCTGAAATGATATATTATAGTTATTGGTTTTAAATTCTTCAAATTTGTAACGAAAACCAATTTACTTCTTTTGTTTACAAGTAATTTTAATGCCCTAAACTTGTCAATTCCAGAATATATATATATATATATATATATATATATATATATATATATATATATATATATCCATATATATACATATATATATATATATACATATATGCATATATATACATATATATGCATATATATACATATATACACATCCATATTGCAAAAGCAATCTGCATTTTTTGCATATTTAATACAGGAGAAAATCAACACGCATATTATCGCACAATATGAGCTTTGCCCTTCTGGAGATGCAAGTAAATATGATTAAAAAAACATATTTTATGTAATACATGAACATACAATTTAATTCAGATATTAGTTTCAACATTCACAGGCAAATTATGAAAACAATCATTCTTCTTTTATTTTATGATTTTAAATTTAAAAAGCGAAACACTTAAGCAGCATGATTTTTATTTGTAACGCAAACAGATTTTACAAAAAAAAAACTCTTTCCGATTTAAGGAGTGTAAAAAATGAATAAACATTTTAGAAAAATAAATAAATAAGAAAGGTCTCGTAAGTACTCAGTTTAAAAAAAAAAAAACTCTACAAATGTTTTTTATTGAAACCGGAAGTTGTGAGCCGGAAGCAGATGAACGGTTGAAACGCCTCAGTAATGTGATTTGAGTTTTATGATATATATGGAGGTTGATTATTTACCTTAAATACAGAATCGATATTATTCCACAGTATTCGAGCATTCTGTCAAATAACGAGTTTGGAAATAATCAAAGTATACGAGAACTATTTCAATAAGCATCGTGAAACGATTTCAGACTATTGATGTTACAAACCTGTAAAGAATAGACTCTAATTATGTTCGAACCTCTTTAGTTAATGGCATGTCATACTACATGCGTTCCTTGGTTTCCTACTGTCTCTCATATACGTAATCATAACCTAACTGGAGAAATTGGCTTTATTACTTCTACAGATGCATCGATGGTCTTGAGTGAAAGGCTAATGCATTAACTTAATAGGCAACCCTACTTCCAGTTCAATGTTTGCAACTCAAATGGCTTATAAGGAGATAGCATCTCAGCACGGTGAGATTTTCATGGATGCACAGGTACTTTAATAATAAGTACCATACCTCATTATTAGAACAGGATGTTAGAAGAATTTTATTTCTTTATAAAAAAATAGGTTAAACTAATCCGTTTTTCATTATAGAAAACACTATATATAATATGTCAAATCACAATTATTGTCACGTATCACTTTCTATATGGATTTTATCATTACCGATTAGTGTGTGTGTGTGTGTTTGTGTGTGTATTCTGATTAATCTAATTAATTTTGCATAGTATATGATCGATTGAGTTCTTCGAGAATGTGTTGATTAGCAAAGTATTTTCTCGAAATTTTACTTAATACGCAACATTTTTATTGATTTGACATAATAGTGTTTTCATTAATGGACTGATGTACCAATATGCAATTCTAACTTGATTAAAAGCAAGCACTAAAAACTAGTATGTTTACGCACTTGCTAAAATTTATCATCACACATTAAAATCAAGGGTAAGTGGAGTAACCCTAAAAACGTTTAGTGCCTTCTTCTATACACCAGTATAGTAGTTAATAAAAAAGATTATAAACACTTATGGGGAAATGCATTTGATTTTTAACAGAAAAATTATCGAGGATATTTACTAAACCATATACTGAGTTGTGATTAACGCGGAAATATATTTTCGGAGTAATATAAGACTTAAATATGAATGGTAATTCATATAAATTAATTTAAAATCAATTTTTATTTGCACTCAGAAAGGAAGTGTTTTAGCAGATAAGTTGTGAATTTGTAATTTCTTTTTTCTTTTCTAGATGCAAGTGCTGATATTATATTTATTTCAGTTTTAAATTTTTATCTTAATTTCATTGTTTAATTAATTGTGTACTAGGTTTTCTCGCGCAAAAATGTGCCGATTCTATCTGGCAAGTTCATTTAAAATAGAGCATAAATAGATTCCGAAAATGTTGTTCTCTTCCCCCCGTTTACACACCTTACTAATTATAAAAGAACATGTTTGTCCAAGTAGATAGCTATATCACATGATGACCGCTTTCCTCTCCAAAAGGAAACGCTAAAGTTTTTTTCAAGCAAAATCAATTCTAATTTTCAGTCAGGAAGGACGTATTCAGCCGATAAGTTGTGAATTTGTCATTTCTTTTTTCTTTTCTAGACGTAAGTTCTAATATTATATTTATTTCAGTTTTTAATCTCTATCTTTATATCATTGATTTCTTAATCGTGTAATAGGTTTCGTTGTACAAAAATGTGCCGATTCTATCTGGCAAGTTAATTCTGAATATTGTGTATTTTTTTTTTGTTTTTTTTTTTTGTAATGGATTTTTCTCCTCCATAAATGCTGTTTATTATATGTTAAAAGTTGATAGCATAAATAGATTAGAGAATTGTATTCCTTTTCAGATAGTGTGAGGGGAATCTACCCTTACACGCCAAATGGACTTTTATTAGTACAATACTTTATTATTTTTTAATGGAGAGTAGACAATGAATTGTGGATGCGTTATCGGCAGCTCCCGTTGTTCTCGCTTCTCTTTATATGTCACACATTCCTCAAGGATATGAAAAAGCCGTATTCTAGGTTGGCAGTATTTTGCGTGGACAGCTGCCAGAGATGTCGGAATTTTTTCTGTTTCTGTCTATCCGTGTAGACATGTAACGAATAAGAATGTTGGAGGTAAACGTTTTATCGGGGTTGACGTTATGCGCCTGATAGTCTGGAACCAGAACCTTGGATTAACAACTTAGGAGGCTGTCCAATCAGCAGTTGCAAAGTACTGGGGATGTTGTATTGCCATTTTGTGAATGGATTCTGGATCATGCAGCGGCTTCTGCTGGGACGTCTCGATGCCATATTAATGGGTCATTATTACGGCTTTAACTTTTCATGTGCTATAATAAAAAATTAATTTCTATTTCTGTCTTACTTTCCCTCTCTGCCCTGCTCCAAGCAAGTCTGTCGACCTAGTCCACAAATCCCAAATCTCCACCATAGAATGTTTCAAGAAAAATACACGATCAAACCAGGATCTCCAACTGCTAACGTAGACCCCCACTACCATGTCTCCTAGCTGACTAAGATAGCTTCCGTAAATCTATATCATATCTACCCCTATGTTCCATGTTTGAAAAGGATGTATCCTCCATAGTATCAGACCTAACGGAATGGTTAATTGTAGGTACACACCGTTTTATACCCTTGAAAAAGTTCCAGTAAAAAACTAACAGTTTGTGATTTTCTCCGGATGTACTGAGAGTAAAGCCGCTTTCAGGACTGTCAGTAACTACTGTAAAAGTAATAAAGAACGCAAGAAAGCTGCATGTTAAGTCCGTTAAGTCCAAAGTAGCTGAGCAGCGGTTGGTTCGCACCAGTTTTGGCAAATAACCAACAGAATCCTGAACAGAAGCGTATGCTCTATCCCAATTATCATCAATGGACCTGAGGGAACAATGCCAAACTCTTTGCCAATAACTTTGCAGCTAATTCTTCTCTTTGCGACTAAGGCGGCCAACCCCTAATATTTCCTCCTGTATCAGAAAACACGCTATGTGATATACACATGTCTGTACGTGAGGTTGTCCAGCTAATAAAAAACACTTGATTCCAGTAAAGTATCCGGCCCTGGCGGTATTCCAATTATAGTACTCAAAAAACTTCAACCGGAACAAGCGCCTTCAACGTTGTCTTAAGGAGAATTGCTTCCTATCACCCGAAAAAATGTCATCAGTATCCCCTGTATTTAAAAGTTCAGGTGATAGTTCATCTCCCTCTGAGTACAAACCAATAAGTCTCCTGTGTGTTATGAGTAAGTTGTTGGAATTCGTGTTAAATGGAGAAGTAAGCAACCATTTCGGCACAAATAACCTTCTTAATGACACGCAATATGGTTTTTGTTCTGCTAGATCTACAGCAGACGTGCTTACAGTTATATCTTATAGGATTAGCGAATTTCTCGATGGAGGCTATTTCTAATTACATATGAAAGGTTTTTGATAGAGTATGGCATAACGGTTTATTTCACAATCTCTCTAGCTAGAGTATAGCTGGAAATGTCTTCTTAGTTATTAAATCATTTCTTTCTGATAGGTTCATATGAGTAGTGGTTGATGGGCAGAAATCAGTAGCTCACAGTATTTATACTGGAGTCCTTCAGAGAGCCATCCTGGGCCCAACTCTCTTCCTGATCTACATAAATGTTATTCCAAACCAGATCCTTACATAATTTGTAGACATTTATGCTGATGACACAACTATCTATGGTAGTACATCTAAGACCATAAACGACCAAATCCTCTCCGATTCTCTCTCCTCTGCTCTTGAGCAAGTGGTACAATGGGGAAAGAGGTGACTTGTTACTTTTAATGCATCTAACACCGATCTTTACGTCATCAAAGCTCTGATCCCCATCTGGCATCAATTGAAATGAATGGCTCTCCTCTTGGGGAGGCCTAATGTTTTGACACGGTTCTGGGCTTAACCTTTACTCCTGATCTGAAATTCAACACATACGTAAAATCCGTAGCCAAGGCCGCTGGGAAAATGGTGAGATCCTTCTATCGATCCAGGAGATATCTTTCTGCTCATGCAATTCTCTATATGAATAAGAGCCAGTTACGTTCAAGGATTGAGTACTGTTGCCACATCGTGGCATGAGCGGCTAGAAAGGACTAATCCTGCTTTGGTAAAGTTCTAAATAGACTTGGTAGATTCGCAGGAGGTGTTCTTTTCTCTTACCTCCAACCTCTTTCTCACAGTAGAGATATTGCGCGTTTGCCTCTGCTTTATCGTTATTTTCATGGTAAGTGGTCGACTGAGCTCCAGTCTATGGCCCCCTCTCGCCAAACTTTCACAAGTAACACTCGTCTAACATAAAACACTATTAATAATATCCCCCACTTTTTATCTGTTCCTTAACCTTAACGTAGGTTCTATGAACAAACCTTCTTACTTAAAACTTCACGCCTCTGGAATTGTATTCCGTTGTCCTGCTTTCTAGCTTCCTACACTATCGTTGTCCTCAAGTCTAACGTAAACAGGTGTTTGATGAGCCTTTCCATATAAGTTAACAGATTTTCCGAATTTCCATTAATAACGATTACTTCATTCTCAAACTGTTTACTGTACACTTTTAAACCTTATATTCGAGTGGCTTCTTTTCCTGGATAATAGGGGATGCCTTTGTAAAAAAATATTGTGAAATACTCAGATTTAAATTTAGACATGTTTTTAATTAAAAGTAGTTAATCGTTAGACCCTCATGCTTATGAAAAATTGATTTCTTATCAGATGTGCTAAAATTTGTAATCTCAATTTCTCATGTTGTAGCTCTTTATTGTTTTTTTATTTGTTGTTAAGAATAATAGAAGCTCATAAAACTCATGCCTCAGGTTTAATTTATCTGTATTGAGTACTCCTCATTGGTTGGTATTATCTCAGTTACAAGCAATATAGTTTTTGTCCTGGGAGATACACTACTCATGTACTGACTGTAATTTTACATTGGCTCAGTGAATCTATCGAGGAGGGTTTCTCTTCAAGAGCAAGAGCTTAAACATATGACAGGCATTTCAGAGAGCATGACGTGAAGGTCTGCTATACAAGATATTCAGCGAGAGAATATTTTCAAAATGTTCTCTCAAACAGCGGATATTTTCTCTCCGACAGATTTCTACAAGTAGTCGTCGATAAGCAGAAGTCTGATACGCAAATAATCAACGCTGTGTGTCTTAAAATTCAAGCCAGATTCTTCCTTACCGATATTAATGTTCTACCAAATAACATTCTTAATTACTACGTCTATATATTGAAGAGGGCAGTGCCATCTTTGGCAACACTTCAAAGTCCAACAATGATTAAGATCTCTTAATATCTCTCTTCTGAATTCGAGCACGGCGTAAAATGAGGCAAAAGAAGACTTAACTTAACTCATCAAAAAATACTTTTATTTTTTCATAATAAACGCTTAGATCCCGACTTGGCCTCGATAGATATAAATTGTTCTTGTCTCAAAGAAACTCCTAGCTTTCACAAGCTTCTAAGCTTGACTTTCAATCCTAAGTAAAAAGACCTTGATCTATTTATATTATTTATTTGGAATTAAATCATTGAGATGAATATTATTCATTAATTTTATTTATTGTCGACTACTATTCTCATATTTTTATGTGTTGTTTCACGACGTTTCAGAGAGCTATACCTCTGGCGTTCGTCAGATGGTACCCGCGAATTGATAGGAACTCCGAATCTCCTTACTCCCTTCTCAGCAATTAGTGTTATCTATAGTTGTTGTCATCTCACCACGTACTTTTGGCCAAGTAAGCTTCTGTCCGGCTTCGTGTAGGAGTGAATCTTCCGACAACTCTCACCTGGAACCGTAGAGATTCAACGTCTCTATCCACTGTCCCAGGTGCCCCGAAGCGCGATCACGATTGAATGTTTTGGTTCTATAAATTTATGTTTATTTATTATTTGATCTTTCCTGGTCGGCTCCGTGCCGAATAGTAGATATATTATTTAATTGGAATTCATTTTCATTGGAATTCATCATCAGTAATTGCTTAGAATGCAGTTAGAAGATTCGAAGTTCCTATCCCGTCGCGGTTATCACCTAACGAAGGCCACAGGAATAGTTGCCCGAAACGCCGTGAAAAAAAAAACAACTAAAAAAGATAACATTAATATCCAGCAATAAATAAAATTAATAAATAATACTCATCTCAATAATGAATTCCAATTAAATAATATATCCCATTCGGCACGGACTCGACCATGGAAGACCAGATGATAAATAAACATGAATTTATAAGAGGAAAATATTCAAACTTGATTGCCCTTCGGGGCCCTTGGATAGTGATGTTGAATCTCTACGTTTCCAGCTGAGAATTGTCGGGAGATAGCGGTTCCAATCCTACCCAAAGCCGGCCAGAGACTTACTCCCCCCCCCAAAAAAAAAACGTGGTGAGACGACAACAACTATGGTATGGTAGTAATTGCTGAGAATGCAGTTAGGAGATTCGGAGTTTCTATCCCATCGCGGTTACCACCTGGCAAGGCCAGAGGAATAGTTGCCCGAAACGTCGTGAAACAACAACTAAAAAGAAGTATACTACTCTGCGATAAATAAATTACTGTATCTATTTATTGTGTTATTCTACGGCACCAAAATAACCTCACTCGCGATGCAAGCCTCTAATTGCATGACAAGCAGATATGTCCTCAAACGAAACAAAAATTTGCCCCATCTCGGTAGTAATTACTCGGAGCATTTGATCGAATTAATATGTAAACTAAAGACCCTGGATCATTGGAACTAATAATGCCCCACACCGTAACTGAACATCCACCAAATTGCAGCGTTGAAACTGAGCACTGAGGATTAAATTCTTCGCCTCTCCTATATATATATATATATATATATATATATATATATATATATATATATATATATATTATGTGTGTATAAGTATGTATATATGTGTGTGTATATCTATATGTATACATAGATATATGTGTGTGTGGGTATATATACAAGCATAAGGATGTTTCTGTCTTTATATTTTAATATCGTGTGTATTACTTATCCATTCTAGTTCTGAAGCGTGCTTGTATAATTCTTATGTATCTTCTCTCTTTTTTGCGTGATTGCTGAAAAGTGAAATTCACATGGATAAACATTATCTGGAAGAAATATAACAATGAATCCAGCAATATTTACGGACCAAAGAACTTTAGAAATAACATTTATGCTTTATAATTCGATATTATATCGAAATCTGTCATCCATGATTGCTTTTGGTCTGATTGTTTATAAATGTTTATACAACTCAAGTTATACTCGATTGCATTTCAATGTTAATTCTTTACCTTCTATTTCCGATATATTTGATTTTATTAAAATAAATACATCTCATATTATGTTGGTTGGTTGGTGTTTTTGTTTTACGGCATATCACCCTTTTCGGGTTATTTAATGCCGGATCCAAAGATTTTGAAGAATTTTTTTTTTAATAGAGTATATGTGTTGTTTTCATATCGGTTTCTATTTAACCCATAGTTGGGACCCTAACAGGTACTACCACTCCGGGTCAGAGTGGACCTGGGAGCAATGGTTATTAAAGGGTGGATCCACACTCCCCAAAACCCACAAGCTGGGGCCTCACCACTGAATATAGTTTAAGGTCATATCCATGACCCCCATTGCAGGGGGCAGTCGGCGTATTCTAATGCCCACCGAAAGGGTCTCTCATATTAGGAAAATGTTTACCGCTTGTAATGTTTACTCAGTTTCTCTAGTACATTTAATTCTTATTGTACATTCTCTTTGTCTTAGTATTTTATACTGTCTTTATTTTTGTTTCGTTCAGAATTTTGCTTGCTATAAATAAACAATGATAACCCAACGTTTATATGATGCAAAAGCGATACTTTCAAGGCATCAAAAATGTTATCTTCATAAAGTTAAATAACTGAACTTGTTTGATAAATATTAGTTCTACAAACAATCAAACGATGGATTTCTATATTGAATTGCAATTTTTTTTAATAGATATAGATTTGTATACAGAAATCAATTTGTAGTAGGTAAAAGAAAATAAAAGAAAATAAGAAAGAAAATAAAAATAAAATAAAAAGTAAGTATAGTACTACAATATTTTTAATAAGACACCACCCATTGTTTTCCAATTTCTTAAGAACCGAAAAAAGCTGGTCAATCACAATTTGGGATTTGAGCTAAGTAGCATGAAATAGATGTAAAATTGGAGAGTGAGGAATTACCTTCAAAGATAAATGCAATTTCACAAATGTCGATGCAGGAAAATAATAACGCTGACGAGTCAATCCCAATCCCTAAGGCACGGAACAAACACTCATAATTGATACATTTTGTACACACAAGCTTGTATTTATTTTACGCAGAAATACATAAAGTGAACGTATAATTCTTTTACTTTAACTCATGCAAAAAACATACGATGACGCCAGCACAGCAAAATATCCAAACCCTTTGGTTTCTCACAGACGCGCGTATGCCTTATGACTACGGTTGCAAGAATATATTTTTGGCTGCCATATTATTATAGAAATCAGTTGTTATCGATTACTGAGTGGCAGAAAATACTCAAGAATGATACGCGTCATCATCTCGTTTACATGCCACAGAAACTGTGGAATTAGATGATAAACGAAATATAGTTTTTTTTTTAGAGCTTGTCTAGTAATCCTATTCATCGACTCGTTGTCGGTCTTACATGCCCCAATGACCTGCCATATTTTAGTGAGTTCGGTACTTTTCTTTCGGGGGATAAGTTTCAGAAAGTTTTATAACATGTTTGTAAATGCAATAAATTCCCTATTACGATGTATGATATAACTAGGAAAATGTCTGCATAAATATCTCGTTGTTGCACTTTTCGTAACCATGATTCACCTTCATTTTATTTTTAAGTTAATAAACTCTTCTTTTTGCTGCTGTAGGGAAATCCGATACACTGACGTTGAATTGTTTAATTGTAAACAACATTTATAAAGAAAATAACATTTTATTTTAAAAGTACTATTTTTCAAATTCTCTTGTATGAAATATGAACCATTTTATTCTCCGATATTTCAACAAGCGTTAGGAACATTTATAATGTCATCTGGGTAATGATTATAATTCTGAATTCCAATTTCATTTAAAAACACCGTATCTTTTCACACAAATATATTATTGTACATTTCTTATTTTGTCGTCCTATATAAATATTATATATTTTACAAATGTTACTTTTCACAGCATAAATTAATTTTTAAACAATTATTTTATTCGGTTATATTTGAGAAGCGTGAAATATTTGCAGCTTGTCGATGAATCGGGTAGTGTGTTAAAGTTACATCTGGAATCGGTTTTCTTACGAATGATTGGGAGCCAAAATAATAATCAATAATTGCAAGTCCCCCTTTGTATAATCTGTACATTTTACTCAATTTAATCGAGGGGTATTTTAAATAATTTGATACATTCAACCAACAATATTGGAAACAATAGTTCAAGTTTGAAGAAGCTTATATATATATATATATATATATATATATATATATATATATATATATATACATTTTACATATACATATATATATACATGTACATATATATACATATATATATATATGCTTATACATAAACATATGCATATATATTAATATATATACATATATATAT
>NC_136497.1:117724411-117726911 GCF_053919585.1 Euprymna scolopes
TGTTCGGCATAAAATAAAGGCGAACTCTAATTAAATGAGGATGGCCTTATATATTTTTCGTTCGGCTTCAAGAGTTGATAGTTTAATAAAACTACGTGGAAAATCGTAAATTATGTTCTTCGCTTTCAAAGCCATATTCACTTATATGCTTCTTAAAACAGAAAAATAAGAAACAACGGAAAATTGAAAATCAACTTTGGCACAACAGTTAATGTTCCGAATAGAATAACGATTTTAAATGGAAGAAAGACTTATTGAATGGCAACTAGAATTACAGAGAATTTCAAATCATTAGCACAGACGTTAGAATATAACAACCAGATCATGAAAAATGTAAAAGCATTCTCACAAAACGAAGCCTGAACTGATATTTATGATTCAATTTACGTCCCGGTCAGAGAAAAATATTTTGCCTCGTATTTTAGAAGGTAAAACACCTGTATACTATTGATTGGGTCTATTACGTAGATTCTAAAAAGGTTCGTTTGTTTAAAAAAACTAGGATACACACAACAAAATAAATTTATTGATTAAATTATTCCGCGTAAAACATGTGACTTTATAATGTCTGAAACCGTAATACTCTTCACAAACTTTTCAGTTCGTAAACGTCATTTTTTCGTCGAAATACCGGAATGTACCCAATACAAATGACGAAAAGTAATTAGCATTTCCCCTAATAATTAAAATCCGTAATATTTTTACAATAATTAGTATCGACGAAACCACTCGACGCACAGTTTAAACTAAATTACTGACGGATCCCAAGCTGACATTATAAAAGTTTGCAGAAGATGGGCAACTGATGATTTTACATAAGTGTTCAAAGATCATTGAAGAATCCGACCTAGTGTAAGAAAATACAAAAATAAACAACAAAAATTATCTTAAAAAATAAAATACTTATTTCTCCAGTGGTTTACAATTAAAGTAAAAACTAAAAATTATCTGCTAACCAGTGAAATTATACCTTGCCTATAAGCATTATTTTGCTCTGAAGTTGAGATACATTATTTGAAAGGCCAGGTAATAAGGAAAAGTGTAAGTTTTTATTTTGTATTCCTTCGCTAATAATATTCTTTCTGTAAATTCTAATTTATACTGAATTTCTTATAGCAATACCTCATCACAAAGAGTAAGCTTTTTAATCTGGTTAGGATTGGCATATATTATTGTATTAAAGTAACATAATATTGATATTTATACTCGCTTTTATGCTAAAGAATTATTCATTTTAAAAGCTTGAGAATCTTATGAATATCTCTCTCTCTCTCACTCTCTCTCTCTCTCTCTATATATATATATATATATTAGTTTAGAGACGAATATTGGCTGAAGAGAGCTTGATAAGGATACCTTAAACGGGCCTTATTATCGGGCTTGAAACCGACGGTACCAATGGTCTGTCTCAACTAACAACTTTCTGTACACAAAATATAAGTACGCTCTTAAAATTTGGATTTTCCTTTTAATTGAGCACTCTGCTGGAATTCTTTTTCCAAAAAAAAAAAACTAATCACATATATATATATATATATATATATATATATATATATATATATATATATAAACTAGTGATCTGGCAAACCCGCAGGGGAGACAAGCAAGCAAGGCAAAACTCTAAGCAAAATTCATCCCAGGATCCTATATATACTTATGGAGGCAAATTTTGGCATATTTTATTAGTATGAAAATGTAGGTTCTTTTTTTTTTTATTAAATTGTTAGAACATTGTAACCATAGAATAGTATTATACTCTTCTAAAAGCCTGCAAATGTTTATATAGTTTCACCCTTTAGACTAAAAATAAAAGCATTTCAATATTCAATTGTGCTATGGGTAATATATATGCCACTTTCTGGACAATTTTGTAAATTCCAAATCTCAGCGACTCTTGATCAGTATTTGACAAATAAAGGCTCCTTCGAAATGCAACGACCTGAACTGTTTAGTGGGCTATATGAGATTTGCGCTTGCACATTAAAGAGGTCATCCATCATCCAGAATCGTTATTGCACGTTTTACAGCCATAAGTTAAGGTGCCCTATCTTTCCACCACGAAAAATTCTTTAAAAATTACCACTAGTATAGGTTTGGAGAAAACTAAAACAAGCTAGTAGTTTCCAAGATATGAAGAACTTATATTTTTAGAAAGTGGCGCATGACATTTCCATCTGAATCTAAAGTAAAATGAACACCTCTTTATGAACACCATTTGGGCTGTCTGTTATTTTTAGGGATCGTTCATTTTGACCTAGTAGCCAAACATAAAACCTACGTTAAAACCGTTGTTTCTATAAGTCATTTTCGGCATAAAATAAAGGGTGTGCTGAAAAAAAAATGTTGTATTTAAATTTTCTAAACATAAGTTATATTCTGTGTATTCTGGCAGCTTGTTTTAGTACAACATTGACCACCACCAAATAATTATATATCTTAATATCCGGAAAATACTTGTTTGCTGAAAATATAAATGCGACATTCGTTTTCAACACGCCAA
>NC_136497.1:117729411-117761911 GCF_053919585.1 Euprymna scolopes
TATGATACTTTCATAAATCAGAGTCCATTTTCTGTAGGCTGTTTTTGAACCCAGTCAATGAGGTGTACTTTTGCTAGTATAATATATTAAAAAAAATATTTTTAATAATTAATTTTTTACATTTTCGCGTGGTGGATCACTATCCTATTAAAATTAACGGTAAAACTTCTTGAGGATATAGCGAGTTTAGAATAATTTTCCCTTTAACCAATTTTGTACCCCGATATTGGTAGCGGCATATATATTGTTTTTAAAATATGATTATCCACTGACACCTGTTTCGTCGTTTACAACTAATCAGAGTGTCTGCTCGCTAGATTCCGCCAATCTTATGAGTTGTAGACGACGAAACACGTGTCAGTTGATAATTATATTTAAAAAAAAAACAATATATATATATATATATATATATATATATATATATATATATATATATATATATATATATATATATGCCTCTCCGCATATGGAGGTACCAAATTGTTAAATTAAAAATTAATTCCAACTTGCATTTAAGTAAAAAAATCACTTTCGTAAATAATTGAATTCATTCAAAACGTATCGCAAAAACAAAATCAACCCCCCCACACACACACACATATATATATATATATATATATATATATATATATATATATATATATATATATATATATATCAGGTACAGATTGCTTCAGATAAGCAACGAATCAAATATTTTCATATTTAAATTATTATAGTTATTCTTTATATAAATTTATGTTTTTCAGTCTGCTACTTCACATATGAGCGTGCACCTCGAACTGGTATTTTCTATATGAAATGTGTAAATGATAAATGCGCGAAAAATCAGAAATTATTTTTGATAAATAGAAAAAGCATGGGAGTGTTTCAACATTTAGAATGTGATCGGCAATATCTAAGTTTAGATGGCATAATGTGCTAATCTTTTAATGACAATCTTTGTCAAATCAATGCGCGGCACAATGATTGCCCTCAAAACGGTGCAGATTCATATTTAAATTAAACTTTCACAAATGATACGACATAATAGCGCGGTTTCCAATAAATATCCTTTTATCCGTCGTGGTTCGAATAGTGGCCAGAATTCCAATAAACAGATTTTCTATCAATTAATATCTAATTTATGATACACGTTTATAAAATATATTGTTTCCATGATGGCTTCAGCATTGTTAACTCTAATACCAATAAATATTTGTCATTAAGCTTCATAGAAAATTACATTTCATCCCTTTGTTAAAAACCTATATAAATCATTAAATTTCAGCCACTCATTAATTATTTTAAGACATCAGATGATATTCATTATTATTCAACTGGCAATATATCAATTTAATTAAACAATTCTCGTCAATAAGATTTAGCATTGCTATATGTTGAGATATTTCTGAAATACTTGAAATATTTACAATTGAGTTTTTCCGTCAACGTACGAGTGGAAACTCAGGTTATGAATCAGGAAAATATAGTTTGCATAAAGATAAAACTGCCCTAAATTAGTGTGTTATTTCATGGCAGGATTGGATCAACAGAGAGAAAACACAACCCTCATTAAAAATGACGAAAATAATATATAACTATAGATTGAACAAGAAACAGAATATGTGCAGGATAAATTTACTTGTCTTAGAAATCAATAAAATACACAATGCTTCCAGAAATCGAGATTAAAATATTGAAAGTAGATAATGATTACACTGTACATATTCAGAGAGAATTAAAATACATATAATTCAGCCTATATCAGCTGAAAAAAAAACCCAGATAACAACTTATGGTCGACTAGTAATCTTAAACGTGATACCTAATATAGTCAGTCATAGATATACCATTTAATTAAGGTTACCTTAATTTGAACAATGAGAGTTCCTTAACTAATTTATGTTTCTGATAGGTGATTGGTTTCATAAAACTATTATGCTTAACTGTTCTCCACAATTTCAACATGCGTAGAATTTAAGATTAAGACTTTGTAGAATACGGAACTGTTTATATATGTTATATATATATATATATATTTATATATATATATATATATATATATGATGCATGTATATGTATATATATTAGATGTATATGTATATATATTAGATGTAAATGTATATATGTTATATATATATATGCATATGTATATATGTTATATATATGTGTATATGTATATATGCATATATGTATATATGTAAATGTATATATGTTATATATATGCATATGTATATATGTTATATATATGTGTATATGTATATATGCATATATGTATATATATATATGTATATATATGAATATATATGTATATATATGTATGTATATATGTATATATGTATATATATATGTATATATATGTATGTATATGCATATATATGTATATATACGTATATATATGTGTATATATACATATATATATATATATATATATATATATATATATATATATAATATATGCATATATAATGCGGGTGTGGTTTTGTCTTCATTACCAATCTGATTTTCGATCTCAAATACCACATCTGTCTACATTCGACATGTGGAACTATTTATCTAAATGTGTTCAGATTAAATATATAGTTGTTATATATGGCTATATGTCAGATGTAACATCCCTGTCTTTTTAACATTGCCTTTCTTGCATACGCATAATTTTGCTCCAATATGAGGCCGGTGGCGTTCTTATATCAGCAGCTATATTTAAGCTAACATTTTAGATACCGTGCGAAATTATCATATATTACTTATTTTTCGTTTTTTCATTCATAGCTCTGCGTTTTTGTCATCAGCTTGAATCTCTCTCACACAACCAGTGATCATTTTGCATGAACGGGTTTCGGTTAGTTTTATGGGTGACTGAATGCAGAAATTAATTTCACTTCGGTTGCTAGGTTCGCTGAATCACGCTGCGTCTCCTCAATGGCGTCAACTTTAAGAGATGCCAGAGACGCCACTAGCTTATGTATAGAATGACCAGTATCAGGGAATTCATTCCGACGTGCTCTGAATAGGAATAGTTAGAAGTCAACTTTTGTTTTTGTAGCAATATTGCTGCTTTATGTTAATGTCTTTTGCAGGAAAAAAGTGCATACTTTCGAAGTTTTCTACAAAAAGAAAGAAATACAAACTATTAATAAAATACGACTGGCTTGTATTTGCCCAACAGCGAAGGTAGACACAATGCCGATTTTATATGTAAAGAAATACAGCTTTCTCTAAAAAATTTCAGTAGATTGAGTTAAAAATTATAAGAGGATGTCTACTTCCCTAATTTAAGTGAGGAAATACTTGCTGGATGCTGGTTAGAACAAAAGTAGAACACCCTGTCACTTTTAATTTTACCCTGTCATTTTTAATTTTTAATTCAAAATCTTTTGAAACGAAATCACAACACAAAATGTTTTCTATTCTTATAATTTAGGCTATCTAACTAGCGCTTTCGCTTGCGAGGTTATACTTGGGTGTCTTATTTTTTTTTTATTGCGTTTCAATGTTTTCAAATGTTTTTCTTGTTTTCTCCTTATGTATAGAATATATTTAATTAAACATTTAAATAACATGTATCTTACTTTATAGAAAAAAACTTATTTTTATTTTTAGATGATTTAAAATCGTTGCCTCTATAAAATGTTATATAGAGGATATATCTTGCGAATTATGAGATTTTGTAAAAAAAAGAAATAATATATTGCATAGAATGAGAAGGTAGCAAAGTGATAGGATGAGAGGAAATTCATACGAAGAGTGAGAAAGGTACGCGCGCACACACACACACACACACACACACACACACACATATATATATATATATATATATATGTATAATATAAAGCTGAACGTCTGTGTGTGAGGGTGTCTTGCCAGAATAGGCTCCTATATGGTTGATTATTATAAAAAAAAACTGATTACATATAATGATAAATGATGTATCGAGGATCAGGAATGTGTATGTTTGATCTGGCAGAACGGTGGTTCATAAACATTGTAGGGTCTGCGTTCGTGTATGGAAATAATAAAATGAAAAAAAACCGTTTACAAGGGTTTTTGATATAGATGCACATAATAATACTTGAAATATGTTTTAACTTTAATAGGGATGGTACAATAAAATTGTGGGGTCTGCGTTCTTTCCTTACCTCCATAGAATGGAAATAGGCACAAACTTAAATAAAGACCTTTCATATCATTCTGCGTAAGTATACTTTGATAATTATGTTTCAGTTTGAAAAAATATGGTGTAATAACATTAGGGGGTGTTCGTTCGCGCCTGGCCGCATAGGATTGCATAGGATGGAAATATGTCACAAGGTTTTTTAATATAGATCCACAGAATATTGTGATAACAGGTATAGTATAATAAATTATGGGGATTATCTATTTTATTTTTACTTTCATCATATTTTGCTTTGGTTTTGATACTCCCAAATTCGAATCTATCTCTTTACAAGCCTTCCTTTTCATAACCTATGAGACTTTTTCGTAAATCAGAGTCCATTTTGTGTAGGCTGTTTTTAAACCCAGTCAACGGCGGGTACTTTTGCTAGTGTATATATATATATATATATATATATATATATATATATATATATATGAAACACAAATAATCCTATTAATATTAAATCTGTGGCTGTTTCTTATATATTTGATGATGTATTCTTTAATAGTAATTAAGCAGGTCGGAAATGGGCGGGTTAGAAACTAGATTTTATTATGCGAGAGGCGCCGCCTTGTGTACATTTGTGATCGCCCAACCAACACATTGCAGATGAAAAAATGTAATATATACTTACGATACACGTTGAAATTACTATAAAATCTGAAAATTATTGATAAATAAGAAATAAATAAAATAAAACCTGAGGGTGTTTTTGTTGGTTAATATTGATTCAGTACACTCAATTCAGGTGAAAACATAACTTCATATTACTTGTCATGTCCAAATTAGTAGAAACTACAAAAAATATGAAAAATGAATCATTATAAAGAGTTATCAGAAGGCATATGATTCTTGTGTCGAGTATGAACCATTTAAACTAACGCATGTCAGGTGAAAACAGTGTCATATATTTGTTGGGCATGTCGTAATTAGCATAATTTTTTCAAATGAACAATGATCAGCAGTTAAAAAATGACAAAAAACAATAGGGTGCCTATGTAGATTAGGAATCATTAAAACGGACGCATTTCAGGTGAAAACAGAATTATGTACTTACTTTTAATGTTGGAATTTGTATACATTCCAAAAATTACTTCAACGGATCTATAGACCACTAATTAAAAAATAAATGTGTTTTTGTAAATTAGGATTATTAAAAGCAACAGAAATTAGGCAAAAACATTACTTATTGACGTACATATTCGAATAAATTTTGGAAAATTTAACAATAGCAAACTAATTACAAAAAATATAAGACACTTGTATAGATAAGGAGAATTTAAACTAACACATTTCAGGTTAAAACATTGTGTACTTACACACAGTTTCGAAATTAGTATAAATTCCAAACGTTATAGAGAATGGATGAATAAATAATAATTACAAGAATTAAAGGGTGCTTGTGCATATTAAAACTATTTAAATTCAACACATTTATAAAATTCTACACCAACTACAGTATAGGGAACGGTACTCGTTTGCACACTTTTTTCAGGAATAAAACAGTCAAGGTTTTGTTTACTCATTTCATAATATCGTCTTGTGATATTTCTAAGTCAATAATATAACTTCCTCCAGTTTTAATTTTTATTTTACTAACAATTTGATTTAATGCTTCGTTACTAAATGACGTTATTCTTATTTGCATTCTAAAATAAAATTACTATAGTCACAATCTAAACAATCTTGCATAAGTGAGTATTTTAATTTTCTTATATATATATATATATATACATTTCTAATGCATTAACCAACAAACAAATAAAATATGCATGGTTTCATATTAATGAAGTCTTCGTTTTGTTAGTTGTTTGGTTTTACTGCTCGATATACTTTTCTTCCTCTTTGTTCTCTAAATAGATTTATATTACAAAAGAAAAAATATCGCCTTATTATAGATCTGTTTACGTTTAACAGTTAGATGTTAATACTTCGCTTGTAACTTATACTCAGTCCTACCCATACTTGTATGGACTTTCAATCTATTAACATCTTAAACACACGGCGCGATAACGTTCAAATAAGAAAGGATTTCTACGGACTATAGAAACCATCTTAGTTTTTTTTTCAAGCCGTAAAATTCCAGTACATAAAATTATACATTTTTAGTCATACATGATCATGACAAAATTATTTTTTATTCTGTTTAAGACTTGCAATGCATAGCATCTTTAAGTAAGCATCTTTTTCATACAATTCAGATATTTTTTTATGTTTCTACAAATTTATCTTACTTCTACAGTATTTAATCCGCCAGGAAAACACGCCGTATAGTCTTAGTGAACTGAATATTTCTCATTTTGTTTTATATTTATCTATATTCTTTTTTCGTAGTTTTATATTTAAAATATTTCCAGAACAAGTTTTTTTTTAATGTTGCATAGAAATTTATAAAATTCAACTCGTTTACAAATACATGTTTTTTGATATTCATTGTATTATTTTATAACGTTATTACACAACATAAACGTAGTAAATAGAACAGAAACAGAGAATTTTCTTGAGGCTTTTCTTTTCGCCACTGCCTCTTGCCATAGATGACGTTCACACTTCCTTTATAATATATATTATAACATTTTTAAAATGTTAAAAATGTTTTTACAAACATTCTACTATCACAATTTTATTTGCTTCTAATGCATTTTAACTTATATTTATACAAAGAGATACTTGATATTATTGATATGAGGAATACACATACAACTGCAACGAAGGTTTTGTTGTGACAAGAAAATTAACATATTTAACATCGAAATGTCTCGTTCCTTTACACATATTTTACTTCTGATGCAAATATAAATAGCGCAAAGTGTTGTAAATGCACAGTTATAAATTATTTATTTTATTTATAATTGTGTAATAGAGGTGTTAATCATTTATCCCGTAGGCAAACAATTAAGAAAAACAAACACACTCATAATTACCTGTCTTTTTATTGAAAACTGACGATAAAATACTATAAACCTACATTAAGAAATGAACCGTTCATTTGTTCATTTTTTACAATAAAATAACCAAACAATTAACTATCACAGAAAATAGCATACTCCGAAAATAAGTAAATCTTAGCACTTGAAAAAATTACAGTTCTGAATTGTTGAGAGGAGATATGAATGTCTGTATTATTTAGGTTAATCGAACGATTTTTTTCACTTTGAGTTTTATCGGCATAATTTTTCGGTCGGTGTAAATTTCGACCTTCGCCAGGTAATAAAGTTGTCATTTCTTAGAAGAAAAAAGCGCTTTTGACATCTGACGATGGCCGAATGTTAGCTCGACCGAAATGTTGTGCAAAACAATTGTCTGATTAGTCTAAGTATTACAAAAAGGTTTACTTTGTAAAGCCGATTTATTCCGTTTATATTAGAAGTACTGCAAAAACTATAGCTACTCACTTAAAGGATGCACACCCAGTGATACAAACACTATTAAACGTAAATACTAAAACGATATTTTTATACTAAAACTATTTATATTCTATCGGATGCTTGACTGAACGCGTCTCCTTTTATATATATATATATATATATATATATATATATATATATATATATATATATATATATATATATATAAAGAGAGAGAGAGAGAGAGAGAGAGAGAGAGGCTATGGAACGATAAAATTCTCGCTTAAGATAAGAGAACATTATTTTATTTCCATTCGATGAAAGCCAGTTTTCTTTTTTGTTGTCGAAACCCTCTATTAATCTGTCAATAGTGTAAAAAAGAAAAAGAAGAGGAAAATGCTTCTAACAGGTTTGAAAGTGGCATAATGTTCAATGAGTGATATAAGAGATGCGAGGGGAGAGGGCACTTGGAGGGGCATCGGTATGGGAGGAAGGATGGTAGTTATCTCAGTCAGGACGGATCTCTCCTACACTAACTGAGGGGAGCAATATGTTTGAACATATACTACAATATGGTTCTAGGTGTTTCCTAGTGCTGTTGGTTTCGAGGTAAAGTAGGGTTGGTATTGTTCATTAGACAGGGGTGTTATGTCTGTGTGTGGCTGTATGCGTGTGTGTCTGTGTGTGGGTGTGTGTCTTTTAATGGGTCGATTCTGATGTATGCGTAGGTGTGTAGATGTATATGTATATGTGCGTTCATGCGAGTGTGCCTGGGATTTCATGTTTGTGTGTGTTGATATTTAGTTCGGGAGTGAATCTTGTTATGATTTTTTTTTCTGTGTAAGTAAATAAAAATAATTATATATATATATATATATATATATATATATATATATATACATTTATATATATATATACATTTATATATATATATATACATTTATATATATATATAAATGTATATATATATAAATGTATTTATATATATATATATATAAATGTATATATATATATATAAATGTATTTATATATATATATAAATGTATATATATATATATAAATGTATATATATATATATAAATGTATATATATATAAATGTATATATATATAAATGTATATATATATATATATAAATGTATATATATATAAATGTATATATATATATATATATATATATATATATATATATATATATAATTGTCGTCTATTGATCGTCGTTCTTTTTTGCATCAAACTCGCTTGTCATAACTGACGGAGTTTGTTTTAGCCTCTTTAAGCCCGCTGCTGACCAGGTGATTCAACAGATCGCGTTGATCAGCGAATCCCTCTCACCCCAAAGATCTAGGCCGACGTTTTCCATATGCCTTTTATACTAATTTTTGAATCGAAGTTGAAAGTAATCCATCTATCTCTTTAGGAATTATAATTCTCCGTAGAAGAGGTCCTTTTAGGATAATGTCCTCTTTCATCCGGCGTATATGTTCAAGCTAATGCTTTCGACGCTGACGAAAGAGTGCGTATATACTGGAAACATCTACCCACAAAGAACCTTAGTGTTTTTTTGTGAAGTTTGACTATTTTATACTCAGGATAATTCTCAGCCTGTGTATAGAAAAGTTGTTAACATGTTGTTTATGTGCATATAGGGGTCGGGTTTGATAAAGAAGAAAATCTTATTAATCGTTATCTTGGTCTTGTTTATTTAAGATTTTGCCTCAATCTGGAGAAAAATTTCGCGAGTGTAGATGTTGCACAGCCTATGAATCGATCGAGCTCTGTTCTCATCTCAAGATTGGCTATTAGAGTAAAACACGTGTATGTAGACACTTCCACGCTTTCATGTTAGTAGTTTTACATAGTTATTAAAGAGGGATAATCAGTAATCTGGCTTATATCAATTTACGTCAAACTGATAGTTAATTGAAAGTAAACACTGCCTTTGATCAGAAGTCCTGAGGCAGTGAAAGTATTCACTGCTGCGGGAAATAGATTCGGCCTCGTCCGCGAACAGCAGATCTCGTGTGATACTTTTGCAGATCTTAGTTTTTGTCATCAATCTTGCAATGTCATAGAGTTTATCTTATGTATCTGTGTGAAGGTAGATTCCTTCTGAGACGTCAGCATGACAGTGAAATAAACGTCAAACAAGGTCAGAGTGAGCACACAACCTTGCCTATAGAAACTGCCCATGTGAAAAAGCGATAATAGTTCTCTCTTAAACTGCACATATTTTATTAAAGCGTTAAATGGCTGTATTATGCTCAACAGCTTCCCCGAACATCTTGTCCTCTCTGGAACCGCGCGGAAGCCGCCTATGATGTATGTAAAGCCTGATTCTGCTCCCTACATATTTTGAAACAGTAGAGAGAGAGAGAGAGAGAGAGAAGCTTGTGCCGATCGTGAAAACGGTCTCTGAAATCGCAATGCGACACTTGATACACCCTCTCAGCAAGCTTCTGCAGTAGTTCCAAGACCACGTGAGTAGCTTTACTGCGACGACGCTGAACAGTAAAATTCCAGTATAATTTTTGCCGTCGGCACGGCCGACATTGTTTTAAAGAGTGTAATGCCATTTTAATCTCTCGTATTTTGTGGTATTTTGCCTACTTTTTGGCACTTGTTCATGGAGGTGCTGCAGTAGTACGCGATTATCGCTTCTGATAAGTTCGGCTGTGATATCGTCCATACCTGGTGCCTTTCGCTGGGAAAGCCCTTGGTGAACTCGTCAAGTGTTTAGACTTATTCCAGACCTTTTTGGGGGGGCGAAAGGGCTCGGTAAACTCTAGAGTAGCGTCAGAGATGTGTTTTGACAGGGACAACCACTTATCAAGGCCGGAAGCAATTCGAGAATAAGAGTTAATGAGTGTAAAGGAGTAAATGGGACAATATCGTAGTAATCGTTACTTGTAAAAAAATGGTAAATTGGATTACTTATGGGGGAATTTGTTTACGTTAGACTTTAAGACAATCAAATTCTAGCCAACTGGAAAGCAAGCAAACGGAGGGGAAGTTCATAGGCGTACAGTTCTAAGAAACAAGCCTTGTTCATGGAATCTAAATTTAGGTTTAGGTGCAGAGAAACAGTGGGGCAAATTATTGATAATGTTTTCAGCTAGACGAGTGTTTTTCGTGAAACTTTACGAAGGAGACCATAGTTTGGGGCTCAGACTAGCACATACCATCAAGATAACGATAAAGCAGAGAGGGGCTCGCAACGTCTCTTCTGTGGGTAAGAGATTGCAGGGAAGCGAAATGGCATCCTACACTATGCTACGACGTCTATTTTAAACTCTATGAAGGTAGGATGAGCTGCTTTTCGTAGCTTCTACCCAAACGTGGAAACAGCACGCCCTCCTTTGACGTACCTTCTCTTATAAAGGTGGGGAATTGTTCAGCAGTGAGATATCTATTAGAACGATTGAAGAATCCCACTATTTTCCAGCGACCTGGGAAACGGATTTGATATACGTTTTTCATTTCAGGTTAGGAGTAAATGTTAAGCCCAGAAGCTTGTCAAAACATGTATCTCCCCACCACGAAACCCATTTATTTCAATTGATGTCCGATGTGGATGAGAGCGTTGATGATGTAAAGATAGAAGGTTGGTTTTAGATGCATTAAAAGTAACCAGCCACCTCTGTTCCCATAGCACCATGTGCTCAATAACAGAAGAGAGAGAATCAGAGAGAACTTAGTCATTTACGGCTTTTGATGTGTTGCCATAGATAGTAGTGTCATCCGCATTGATGTCTACGAATAATAGTAGGATGTGATTTGGAAGATCACTGCTGTACACCAGGACGAATGGTCGGCCCAGAATAGACCCCTGAGGTACTCCAGCATCATTACTGTCAGTTTTTGATGTATCTATATCAACGACAACTCTTATAGACCTATCAAATGGAAATTATTTAATAATTGATAAAACATTTCCAGCACTACTGTACTGTTATGCCACTTTGGGCTGTGATCACAGCGTAGTATCTCTCTTAACTGTGACAAGCAGGGACACGTGTCAACACATTATCATTATTATTATTATTATTATTATTATTATTATTATTATTATTAATATTATTAATAATTGATTTGAGCGAAGGCTGGTCGCTGGATCAATTATTATGATTACAAGAATAAACAATTAAATGGAGGAACATGATTGACATATAAATCGCAAAAGGAATGTTTAAATAGAAAATAGATGTAAACTTTTTGCATAAACAAATAACTAGATTGGGGTTACATTAGGTTGGTCTGAGACCCGTAATGATGTGACGTAATGAAACACATAGTGTATGTAGATTTGGAGATATTCTAGGCAGTCGTTAGCTGGCCATCGGAGAGAACGGACGACCAAGATGACGTTTGAAGCGGCGTAACTTCGGACAGCCAAGATGTAAGGAAGTATAATATCTGGAAATGCCGGCCATATCATGAGAATAAATGTTCGTAAATAATTTAGGTATGTTGCTGTGTTATTTACGACTGTGAAAAAAGAATTGTCTGTCTACAAATGTTTCGATTCGTCCACTCAATCGTTTCCTGTAAGAACTGTTGCATAAATGTTAAAATATACACACTAGATGACGAACTAAATGATACACTGTATATATACATACACGCATTTACACACACACGAATATTCTGAGAAAAATGTAAACTCAACTATTCAACGTGCTCGCCGTTATGGAATATACTCACATACAACATATGACACGTTTTATAATAAACATCTCCCATCTGACTATATAACAATACCATAGCTGGTGATCTTGTGAAGTAAACCTTTATGCCATAGCCTATCAGGGTCTTAGATATGTCAAGAGCAATTGCCCTGGATAAAAAGCCTCCGTCAAGAGAATCGCCAATCGTATGAGATATAGCCGTTAGCACTTTTGATGTAGATCTAGTAGAACGGAAACAATATTGCATGTCATTAAAAAGGTGTTTTGCTGAATTAGTTTACTACTTCTCTATTTAACACAGATTCCAGAAAGTTATTCATGACGCACAGGGGAGTTTTTGGTTTGTTCTGAGAGGGAGATGACCGATCACCTTAATTCTTAAATACAGCGCATACTGATGAGGTTTTCAAAGGTGTTGGGAAGCACTTCCTGTTAGGGCAACGGTTAAACAGCTTTGTAAGTATAGGGGCTAGTTCTGGTTTAAGATTTACAGCACAATAATTGGAATCTTGTAAGAGTAAGTTGCTTTGCTGGAATAAAAGTTTGTTTTTAGCTTGGTGACACCACTCAGATATATTTTTATGTCTCATAGCATGTTTTCTGATACAGGAAGAAATACTGGGGGGCAGACGAAAGTATTGGTGCAATAGGGTGGAATTAGCTGCAAAGTTTTTGGCAAAAAGTTTTTTTTTATGGTGACAAAATTACCTCAGTACTATCGATGATGGTTGGAATAGAGGGCAGGTCCGTTGAACACTGCTCTTTTTGCTGTAGAGATTTGAGGAGTGCTCTGTTCGGCTGTCTATTCACCTGTCTATTCGTGCGTTTCTGTGATACATTGTCTAACACCTTCTTGACATTAGTGATGCTGTCTGGCTGTATGGTGTCCTGATGGCATCGTTAACACACCTGATTAATTGATGCTGAAAAAATAGAACGTGCCATGGGAAATCAAGACAGAATGAGTTTGTAAAAATGCTCAAGTGGCGGACACATTAAAAGTAATTATGAAGAAACGCAATATAAGATTTAGACGATACTGTCACAGAAGAGAAAAGTGCTAGACAAAAATATAATAATCTAATTGTGCATAGGGTTGGTTCAATGAAACGCTCTAATAATAATTATTATTATTAGAATAATAAAACTCGTAATTATAATACAAAATGAATGAATATTTTATTCATTTATATAATATTATTATGGTTATGATTTTTACCATTTGTACGACACAAATAATATAAAAATGCTTTCAAAGAAAATATATGAAGTATAACTAAAATGACTCCATGTTGACTTTTCAATGTGTTGAATATTGGAATATTTCAATCAGAGAAAAAGGCAAAAGTAGCAACACAATTTATTTAAATCAATGAATACATAATACTCATGATTTTTCCCGCCCGAACTGTAATTATATTCATGAATATTTAATGTTTAAAGATTTTATTATCTTTTCGAACGTTTTCAAAACGTCATCATTAAATTAAAACATGGATTTAATTAAATCATTCTGAAATGTAAATTCCATCGAGAGACAATTAATTATTACTTCATTAATAAATGATAATTTATATGTATTTACAGATGGAGATTAATATTTCGTATTGGTTGTATTATTTGATAATCAGTTAGACTATTTATTGATGTTTTTTCTAGGTTTCAACTCATGTAAACTCCAACTTAATTCACGTCGAAATCCAGAACGTTACAACCAGGAGTCTGTATGGGATTCGGAACGAAACCGTGAGGTAAGATTTTTCACATTTCCTCAGGCATAACATGGTGTGTTTTTTTCTTATTATTGTTTTATTATATTTGTTGTATGCCCTGTATTAAGGATTGAATATTAAACCCTGAAAAGATAGAAACTTCGCACTTTTTTGTGAACAAGGCCGATAGCCATTAGTCGCGTTCTCTCGTTTAATGAATGAATGTGTGAATGTAGGATTGACATGAAATGCTTAAAGATTAACTAAAATGGCCGAAAATGGGTCGAAATGAATTAAATAAATAAAAAGTAAATGATTTAGAATTACCTTAATGAACTTAAGGATGAATTGAATAATCTTAACAATGACATGAATATTAAAAAAAATAACTAGAATCCTAAAAGAACAACTTCAATGATCTGGAGAATGACTTGAATGACTTTGAGACTGACTGGTTATAAAGTGGGTGATCATTTTACATTAAATTAATAGAGAAAAGTGATTCCCCACTTTATATCACAAAGTTACAAATATAAGTATATCATGTAGTAAGGACAGATACTACACTTTGATCTTTACCAAAAGGCTAAGAAAAGAGTATTTATTTTCTCCCCCACCGAGCAAATTAGGCACAAGGCCGATGTTTAATGTGAGGAGTGAAGGGGAAATTGGGACCAACTCCCCGGGGAGTAGGGGAGCTGGATAGTGACAATTGGTATGAAGGGTTTCCCTACATTGACCAACGTCTTATCTGTGGGGTTTGTATTTATTTGCTCCTCAAGCGAGCAAATTAGGCACAAAGCCGATTTTTAATGTGAGGAGTGAAGGGGAAATAGGGACTAACTTCCCGGTGAGTAGAGGAGCTGGATAATGACAATTGGTATGAAGGGTTGGTATTTATTTGCTCCCCCACCGAGCAAGTTAGGCACAAGGCCGATTTTTAATGTGAGGATTGAAGGGGAAATGGGGACTAGCTCCCCCGGGAGTAGGGGTTCTGCGTAGTAACAATTGGTATGAAGGCTTCCCCTACATTTGCCAAGGTCATATATGTGGGATTTAAATGCTCCCCCACCGAGAAAATTAGGAACGAGACCGATTTTTGATGTGAGGAGCGTAGGGGAAATGGGTAACAGCTCCCCGGAGAGTAGGGGAGCTGGATAGTGACAATTTGTATGAAGGGTTGCCCCTACATTGACCAAGGTCTTATATGAGGGGTTGGTATTTATTTGCTCTCCCTGCGAGCAAATTAGTCATAAGGCCGATTTTTAATGTGAAGGGGAAATGGGGACCAACTTCCCGGTGAGTAGGTGAGCTGGATAGTGACAATTGGTATGAAGGGTTTCCCCTACATTGACCGAGGTCTTATTTTTGGGGTTGCGCCCCACATATGGTTTTTGCTTGCAGTATCTGCCGGAACAGATACTACACATTGATCTTCATATTTAATTTATTCCCTTTAAAGAAAAAGTTACAATTAAAAACATGTCAATATGAAATTTAAAAAATTAAAAAAGTAAAATCTCCAAAAGACAAAATTAATTTAGGCACAAGGCCCTATAAGATCTGCGGAGGGGAGTGTTACAGGGTATTTGTAACTAACGTAAATATTGGAGTCTTTGGCGAGTTACTGTTGACTGGCAACATTTACCACAATATCTAATTCACTCTGTGGAATCTAAAGCTAACTAATGAATTCCCAGCATTTAAGCAAAAAGCAGATATTTGCAATTTCTGCATGTGTGTGTGCATTTAAATTTTTTTTTTAAATAAGTGTGCGTGTGTGTGTGTGTGTATGTTAAAAATGTTCAATTCATTGGAAAAATAAAACTTTTTAATTTGGTAATAAATACTTTGTGGTGGGGAGTGGGAAAATTACATAGAAAAAAGTATCAAATAAAATTGCCTAGTATATTGTAAGTAAGGCCCCTCCCTGAGCTAATCTAAGTAGTTAGATCGCTTACTATTTTCCGGGGCACCGAAAATAAGCGGCGAGACTCCTAGTGGGGATTGGGGTGGATTCTTATCGGGTATTGGGGGGAAAATAAATAAAGAATTAAATAAAAAAATAGAAAAGCGGGAGGCGAATGTGGTAGAAGGCGACGTCCGAGTAAGGGTTGACCAGGGGTGACAAAACAAAAGAGGGGGGTAATGGTAGTGTAGCTTCGGAAGGTTATCTAGTGCCAAAACAAAAACTCGGGAGACCGGATCTCATTTGAAACACCAGTCAAGAGTCTCTTTAATTTTCTATTGCTAACTTAGCAGGATCGGTTATGCTTATGGTGGTAACACGAATTCAAACTTGGCGCCTCGTCGGATGCACAAGCTAGTTCCATGCACCTACCTCCTGTCAAAGACTACCCGAGGCAACCTCAACCTATCGCATCTGATCTTAACTTTAAACAAATGTTTAAAGTAGACGATCAGATCCCGATCCGAAACAGATATCACTTCGCTGACTCGCTTGAAGCGTGTGGTCCCTATGACCATTCTCGCTACTGCTAGGATCGCCAGAAAACCCATTTTTTCTTCCTAGGCAGCGGCGGATCAATGTTTCCACAAAGTATGACTCATCGAGTTCAAGCAGGCGTGTGGCATCGATGCGAGCCGTTACCTCGTTGACGTAACCTTGGAGGGTCTTAAGCCTGCTGCAGCGGAAAAAAGCATAACCGACCGTTTCCTTCATACCTTCGTCGCAGCGCGGGTCTCTTCTTTGTGCAAGTGGAGTTCGTCAAAGTGGGCAGTGCGTTCCGGATAAGTCGCCAGGTAAGGGAAAATTCCGAGCTGGTAATAAAGTAGTGTCCAGGCGCCCAACATCACTGGGAGCGGACCTCTTCTAACAACATCTCCATCCGCTTAACTAGCGGTTCCTTTTTGCTACGCCCCACTATCTCCCGATAAAGGCTGTTCCTAGATTGTTCGAGGACACTTGTCCCCAGCAACGCTCTAAGAGCGGACCGGCATTCGGCGTAGAATTTTTGTTCCCCCATCGGTCTCCGCCGAGATTCGACCGAGAGGTCAGATGAGAGATTGGAAAACGAACTTCCAACCCCAGCGACACATCAACCTCTCTGCGTGATTGTGACGCAGGAGATCAGGCAATCCCAAACCTTCTCCGCTCGGATTTCGAACACAGACCTCTCTGCAAACATAATGCTTACCCTCGTTCCACAAGAGTGAGTCGAGGTGATTCTGTAGCTGATTGTTTTTCTGCAGGAAGGGGAGGTACAGACAAACGGTAAAGGATGAGCGGAAAGGGTTATGTAGCACAGTTTCCGCCCGACCTTTCAAGGACAATTTTCTTTCGAATCCAAGTCTTGATAGAGAATTTGACCTTGGTCGCAACTTCCGACCAGTTTTTCTCCATCTGGAGACCTGGTCCGAACCACGCACCAAGGATCCGAACCGGGCGTCGATCCAACTGAAGATGCCCGGAAGTGAATTTACTTCGGTCCAGGCACCCAACCGCAGACCCACGGACTTACTGCGATTGAAGACGGCCCCAGTAACTTCTTCGTATCGAACGAGCGCCTACGTGATCGCTTGAATATCCGTGGAGCAAGACATGAACACAGTAACGTCAACGGCGAACGCGGACACCCTAGCTCGTGTGCCTCCATGGAGAGCTATCCCGCGCAGGACTGGTGTAGTCGCCTGGTCTTTAACTTGCGAAGGAGGGGTTCCAACGCCAAGACGTACAAGACAGGCGACAGCGGAAAATCCTATCGCACCGACGGGGAAACGGCGAATGACTCTGACAGCTTACCGTCTATCTGCACCGCTACCGTTGGCCTGTCATACAGTACAAATATCCACTTGCGGAAGTCCGGATTAAAACCGGCGGCCTCCAACACATATCCCAGGAACCGAGGGTCAACCCTATCGAAAGCCTTGGACTGATCCAAACAGATCAGCACGGCCTCGGCGTCGTCAAAGAGGGGACAGAAGACGCCTGGGTCACCCTACTCTCTATACGCTTCTTGACCTTAGCCTTAACTAGCGTGAGGCGTTGGCTTTACTGGACCGAGAAGCCTCTAATCTTAGCTTTGAGACTAACCCACCACTTACTCTCGGTAACCGCCCCCACTAATGCCCTCTTGATAAACTTCAAGTCCTCCAGCTCCAACAAGGTGCTGTTGAACTTCCAGTATCCGACCAGTTTAGGCCTAGAGCTTAACTTCAAACGAGCCATAACAAGTTTATGGTCCGAGTTTCCTAAAAAGTGGCACGTGGGGCAAGATATGAATCTACGTCGCCTCTTCTGACTAACATCCGATCCAAGTACTTGAATGCCACATTCACTCCAGCCCCGGGTGATCCATGCGAAATCTGTCGACCAGGTCGCACAAAGCCATCAGGTTAGACAGACTGCTATCATACCACGCACAAAAAAACATAAAATAAAAAAACACACCAACCCGCTAGTCCCCCTTGGGATCAAGGATGGGATTCCAATCACCCATTAAGAGTACCCTCACCGGATCATCTATAAAACCCTCCACCAGTCGAAATAAGGAAGCCCTCTCCACAGCACAGCGGAAGTAGACGCGTAAACTGCGACTATCCGAAACACTCTGCTATTAACGGCAACATCGATGGCAATCGTCCGCGTTAACAACATTCACCGACGCTGATAGGATGCGATTTACTAGTGTTATATTGGTAGAGAGGCTGGTTGATATCGGTTGATAAATTGGGAAATAATCATAACGGAATAAGAAATAGTTTTTTTTATATGTGAGGGAACGCCTACGGCGAACGGTGAATTTAAACTCAATAAAAAAAAATAAATGAATAAATAATAAAACCAAACAAATGAATGCACTAGCGCTCGAGGCGTACACACACACACCCCTATCTCCCTCCCTCTGAAAATGCAATGCGCGAGAGAGCCCACTATCTGCGGAGCTGATGAAAGGGAGAGAAAGAAAAAGTGAAAGTCAACGCGGACAAGTAGAGGAAGCAGTTTTTAACTGAACATTCTTTTTAACGGTTATAAACGATAGCGTTCGTATAAAAAATATTGAGATGCAAGAAAACAAAAATAATAAAAAAGAGACTGCGGAGAGCAGTGAACGTGGTCAAATGGACCGGTTGTTTTGTTTACGCTTGAGCGAATAATGAATTTTAAAAAATCGCTATGAGCTCAGGAATGCCCAAAGCGCAGCATAAACAGATTTCCCTGAAATAAACAGGAGTTGGATTCTTTCGGTCGAGAATGGGCATCATGGAAAGTTCACGGCAAAGATATTAAAGATGAATAAGAACAGGGTTGCAACGAAGAAAAATACCGTCATGTCGACGGACGTCCCCACCCAAGAAGTAACCAAACAGGAAAAATCTCGCGAATGATGAACTTTGCGGGACATTATGAAACACGAAAGTCCAATTGGATAAAGTTAAGTGACTATTATGATTTCCACATCCCGATATCCCCGCTCCTTGTTCCTGTCCGAACTGTCATACCATAATGGAAATGGTATATACATTTTCTCTTATAATATTTGTTCTGGTTGTCACCTTGTTTTCTTTTCTTTCTTTTATGATGTTTCCTTTTTTATCATCTGACCTCTCCCCAACCTATTGTGGTGTGATATTAAATTTAAGGATGTTATAATAAAATTCGTGTTTTAAGATTTTAGCGTTGTGTCATTCTTGCTTTGAATTTGAATCGTTCGGAACAAAATGTGCTAATGAGAAACTCAGAAAACGTGTCAAACAGGTCACAAATCGTGGACGACACTTTACTTGTCATTATTTTATTTTTATTTTATATTGTGTTACGGACAACGTAGGGTGAAGCGCTGACCTAAAGTCATAAGATTCTTACCAGCGGAAATCCACCCCGACTCAGCTTCATACCGGTCCGTAACACTAGCAAGGAGATCCCACGAGTATAGGTATTGCCATCTGCTGAGTAAACATCGTAATCGGTCACCGACACGTGACAATCCCCGTCAGAAATAAAGTGGGTCTCCTGTATAGTGGCAATATCTACCTTGAGGAGCACCAGATCTCTCAGCACGCGCACGGCCTTGCTTCGACATCTGAGGCCTCTCACATTATAAGTAGCCAAGTTTAAAGCCATGGTCACCCACCTTATTCAGTTTCACACACGGGTCTGAAGTCCCCTGGGATGAGGACGTGGCAGGCCTGTCGAAGGCTTCCTGTCAGTAAGTCTGCAGAGGGTACTCCATTCTTGGCCACGCCTGCCACGTCCAGGGGAAAATTATTTTAAAGCCCTCTAGAAGGAGGGGTGAATATATACAGGGACTCTGCCCTAACTTTTAAAAACTAAATTGTTTAGCGAAAATGCACTGTGCCCACCAGCTGCTTGTTTTTTTTTACAAGGTAGTCACTACTTATCAAGGCTCGGAAGCCACTCAGGGATAAGCTTTATTGTAAGTACAATACGTTAGTGTGGATATTTAAAGTGGCCGTTTATTAGGAATGTGTTCACGTTGAACTTGAAGACATCCAAGTTGTAGTCAGATTGGAAGCAGGCAGACGGAACAGAGTTCCACAGGCGTGCAGGTTTAAGATAGAAGCTTTGTTCATGGAATCTACGTTTTGATTTAGGCATAGATAAAGAGTGGGGAAAGTTTTGACAGTGAATTCAGCTAGACGGGTGTTTTTGTAAATGATTGGCGAGAGGGGACCAGAGATTGGAGTTCGGATTGAATCCTTCGTGACGTCTATCCCCGCTCAGAAGGCCTCACTTCTGGACTCCTTGTTGACCCTAATAAATGTGGTCAACAAGGGAGCGTCCTTGAACTTGGTTGGGTCGGTGACATTATCGCCACCGACGTAGAGAAAGTTCTTTAGCTGGTTATAACGGACCTACTGCTGGCCTTTCAGTTCTGTTGTTCGCTGCAGAGTTCCTGTCTCACATCTCCTGGAAGAGAGGGAGTCTCTTTTCCGCTCCGTGCGGATTAGTGGAGTGAGGTTTACCTTGACTGGATGGGAGTGGGTGCAGGGGGAGTAGGGAAGGGGGTGTCGAGTGTTTGCTAGCAGGAGAGGTGATCTTTTGGGGTCGTTACTCGACCTTTCTGTGGATGGATTGCATGGTAGTGTACTTGGGGGTTCGGGGAGGGAGAGGGGAAATTGCTCTGGCTGTTGGGGGAGTGGAATTTGAGGGGGTCAGCCTCGGCTGGTTGGATATTGTCTTTGCCGGTGGGGGTGGCTCCCTTGGATCTCCTGGTTTTCCTCCTCTTCGTCGTTCTCTTACTGACTGTTGCTACTGTTGTTGTCTTTTCTGTGTTTGTGGCTGTCTCTAGACCGTCCGACGCGATCTCTTATTCAGAGTCTTGAAGCTTCCTCTTGTTTGAGGAAGAGGGCGCCTGTGTGTCCACCGGGGTGATTTCGGGTTGGGTTTTGGTCGTTATTGGTTTCGGAAGTTTTTTTTCTGAGTATGCCGTTCCTAGTGATCGTTGCCCAACCCGCTTCTGCTGCCGGGTCGGAATTGCCTGCGGCGTCGGCTGCGGCTGCGGCTTGTTCCTCTGCTAGGGTTTTGTCGGGTGTTTTCGTGGGGAATTTTCCCTGTGGGTTTGCTGGTTGCCTTTTAGGACAGTCTTGGTCATGGGCCCCCTCAGCTGGCAGTGCCAGCAATGAGGTTTTCTCACCTCTACGATCAGCATCATGGTCTGCTCTTCAAACTTGAGCAAGGCTGGAACGTTGTCGAAATTGTCCTTGCCCAGGACCATCCAAACTTTGTAGTCCCCGGTCAAAACCTTGCGCCAACCGCGGGCTGGGGCGACTGCCTCCACCTCACCGAACTGACTCAGTTTTCCGGTCATATAGCACGGGACGTGCAGTACTGAGACAGTAGTGTTCATTCCGTGAGGTATACTGGCTGGAGCCGAAAGTTCCTGCTTCTGTGTTCGGTCCTGTCCAGTTTTTGTATCCTCCTGGCTGGGGAGAAGAATGTCCCACATGGCGAAACTCCTCCTGCATATATAGCTTGCCGGAATGTTCACGTCAACGAGGATTTCCACCACGGTGTCTTTGTTGACACCCGTTAAACTCCTAGTCTTGAGGTCGGAGGTGATCAGGGAGAGAACTCTCTTTTCCAATTGTTCGATCTGTCCCGGGAGGGGTATGATGATTGTTCCCTTCGCGACATCCTTGTAATTGGAGTTGAAGTTTCCCTATAATCATCGGGTGCCATCTGCTTCAGCTCCTGAGGGCCCAATGCCGTATTCTTGTGCTGTTTGGTGTTGGACGGACCGGGGAGGGGATCGACTGCCGCTGCCTTTTCTTTCTGCTGCTTGGACTTTTGTTTGGTGCTAATTCTGGCGAGTCCTCCTGTGGTGTCGGAGACGGGGTTTAGCTCCTCTTCTGGCCGCTTTCCTTCCTTTTGCCCGGAGATTGAGTCATGGGATTTTTCCTTTATTGTTGGTGGGTTGGATTTCGGGGCTTTCGGTTGTGTAAGAGTGTTTTGGGGAAGATTGGCTGGTGGAGGTGCCTTATATACCCCCCGAGAACATTTACCGATTCCAAAGTGTCCCTGAAAAGCGCGTGGGTCTTTCGGGCAACTCTGTCTTCATCAACTGTCGCTTCGGGCGTTGGGGAGCTGCTCTCGTGGGGAGTAGGTGCTGGGTGAGCGGATGGGGGCTGGGAGACTGGGTGACCGGATGGTGGCTGGGAGACAAGGGACGCCACGGGCTGTGGACCACCATTATACTTTTGGCCACCTCGTCTTAAACTTCTCTCTGTTCATCTGCCGGGAGGCTGTTCTCGTGGGGAGCCGGAGTGGTGGGGTATTCTCCGGCCGACGAGGATTGAGGTAGAGAAGGGTTCCTTGGGAGTTGTCCCCCATCATCTTGGAGTTGTCCTCTTGAGGAGCCTGGGCGGGAGTGCTTTCTCCGACCGACAAGGATTGAGGGGGAAAGGGTGTCGCAGGATGTGTAGCACGCAAATCGCACCTCGTTCCCTCGTCAGTCGCTTCCGTGAATTCTCGTCTGGGGAGTGGACCTCTTGGGGAGCCGGGGCCTGGATTGTTTGCCCTTCTGTAGCTGGGTCTGCCTGGTTTGCCGCGGGCTGCGTCCCTACACTGGCCTTCTCCTCCTCTTCATTCTTCTTGGTGGGTGCTCCCTCCGATGGGGAGTAATCGAGGGGATGATGTGTCGCATCTGGGGTGGTATACACCTTTTCCCCGGACTTGTGGATAAAACTGCATTGGTCGCTGATACGGACCAAAGTGTAGCGGGGGGTGGGATAGAAAAATGCAGGGATATGGGGGTAGTGGAGGGGTGTGGGTGAGGTCAGAAACAAAAACGGTTACTCTGCTCAGATCCCCATGAAAGGGGGGAGAGCAGTGAAGGAAGCCGTACTGGGTGCTAGCGTGTCAGAGTGCCACATCGCAATTAAGAGAGAGAGGGGATATACATCTGCCCAGATATGGGAGCAGAAACGAAATACCCGCCTTACCCACGTCACCCTACCCACAAACAACCCTAAGGAAGCGAGAAAGAGAAACCGGTCTGCTTAATCCCCTGGAAGATCAGCGAAGGAAGACAAAGTTTGGGGCTGGCAGGTCAGAGTGCTGCACAGACAATTAAGAGGGGAGAAAGTAGACCATTTCAACCTTATAGGGGGGGGAAACTGTCTGTATGGCAGTCAAGGCTCCTAACCATTACGCTATTGGCGGCCGCTGAACGAGTAGTGAGTTTAACGATGTTTTGACATCGTCCGAAATACCGCCGCTCGATTTGTTTACACAAAGAGCGTCGCTTATACGCTAATGGTAATTCATGCATCACTTCTCAATATGCTCAACTCAAGGTGAGGAGCATCACAGTCATCCACATACAGTACTGTTTCGCTGTTTCACAGCTAATCAGTGCGGCTAGACAGGCAACCACCTCAAGCCAGGATTGAAACCCGACTGTCTGTATGGCAGTCAAGGCTCCTAACAATTACGCTATTGGCAGCCGCTGAACGAGTAGTGAATTTAACGATGTTTTGACATCGTCGGAAATACCACCGCTCGATTTGTTTACACAAAGAGTGTCGCTTATATATATATATATATATATATATATATATATATATATATATATATATATATATATATATATTGAGTAAACAAATTAATAATTGTAAATTACAAACCAGTTTCAAAAGGAAAGACAAACAAAAAGAAATGTTTGTCTTTCCTTTTGAAACTGATTTATATTTTACAATCATATATTTTTTTAGTAAATGTTAATATAACTCTAGGACACAGATGCCTATTGAGCGTATTACATATCTACAGTACAATGGGCACTGTTCTTTTCAAAGTAATAATATATATATGTGTGTGTATATATGTGTGTGTATATATGTATATATATATATATATTAAGTCTGATCACGAATAGGCTCCTATATAGTTGACTATTATAGAAAACTGGGTACTTGTGCATTTAACGAACCAGGCGTAACACATCATTTGCTCGGCTTTGTCCGGCGCATGACGTCAACATTCGGATATAACCGAGCGTTGGCGATAAAATAAAAACAACGCTACAACAAAATATATGTACAATGAAATTGTAAAATGTAGAAACATAAAAAAATGAAATAAGTAAAAAGCAAAAACCTACCATTCATTGGTTTTTTTTTATTGTTATTGTTTTAAATTGTTTTCCGTTTTCAAAATAAATACATATAAAACAAGTTTTTTTTATGCAATGATTAGTCGGGATTTTGAAGAAGAAGGTTCCAATCCTAATGGTGGTCAATCGACATGTTACACTTCTACACCTCCAACCGTAACCGTCGGAAAGGCTTGTTTTCTTTGCAAGTACACTTTTCCTCTTCTGCCAACAATTTCCGTTGCTGGCAAAAGTTTAGTGCAGCCTCTGGGGCCTGGAGCTGGTCCGCAAGGTTTGTAATATTCATTAATATTTCGTCAGTTATCGTTATAATAAAAAATTTTTTTTAACTCTCTTCAAATAAGCGTTTCTTGAGTTGTGACACTCTTCAATTTGATAGCGAAATGCTTGTCTGCTTAATCGGCAACGCTCGGTTATATCCGGCTGTTGACGTCATACGCCGGACAATGCCGAGCAAATGCTGAGTTACGTATGGTTCGTTAAATGCACAAGTACCTAAAACTGATCACATATAATGATAAAAGATGTATCGAGAGACAGGAATGGGTATATTTGATCTGGCAGAACGGTGGTTCATTAAAATTGTGGGGTCTGCGTACGAGCCTTGTCCACAAAGTATGGAAATAAACAAAAAGTAAAAAAAAATGTTTACAAGTGTTTTTAATATAGATGTACATAAGAATACTTTGATAAGTATGTTTTTACTTGAATAGGGATGGTATAATAAAATTGTGGGGTCTGCGGTCGCGCCTGGTCTCAATAGAATGGAAATAGGCACAAACATTAATAAAGACTTTTCATATCTATCTGCGTAAGTATACTTTGATAATTATATGCCAGTTTGAAGAAATATTGCATAATAAAATTATGGGGTGTTGATTCGCACCTGACCTCCATAGAATGGAAATATGTCACAAAGTTTAACAAGGTTTTTTAATATAGATCCACAAAATATTGTGATAAGTGCTTCAGTGTTAACAGGTATGGTAGAATAAAAGATGGGTTTTATCTGTTTTATTTTTACTTTCATCATATTATGCTTTGGTTTTGATACCATCAACTTCGAAGCTATCTCTTTACAATCGTTCCTTTTCATAACCTATTATACTTTCATAAATCAGAGTCAATTTTCTGTAGGCTGTTTTTGAACCCAGCAATCGGCGGATACTTGTTCTAGTATATATATATATATATATATATATATATATATATATATATATATATATATATATATTATATATATATATAATATATCTAATATATATATATAATATATATAATATATATATAATATATATAATATATATATAATATATATATATTATATATATTATATATATTATATATTATATATTATATATATTATATATATATTATATATATATTATATATATTATATATTATATATATATATTATATATATTATATATATATTATATATATATTATATATATTATATATATATTATATATATCATATATATATTATATATATTATATATGTACATATATATTATATATTATATATATACATATATATTATATATATACATATATATATATATTATATATATATATGTGTGTATATATATATATAATTACATTAGCCGTTTTAAGAACTCGATTTTCATTGTTGGACATTGCACGTTTAAGTTACAACTTGGTCACTTAAGCTTACATGCGCAAATCATGATGTCATACTCATTAGATTATTATCACATTTTTGACGTATAAAAATAAATGTTTAAATTTTAACAGTTTTTCTCGCTGTTTACGGCGGTCTTATCTGTTTGATCCATGGTAATTCGAACCCACCGATCGGCAGTAATTGTTATACGGTGCACTGATGCCCGAAAAGATGAAACACTAGTTCCCGTATATACTTAAAAAATATTATAGTGATAATGATATATACTTATGGCGAGTGACATCTCTCCGGAATTGTTGACGTTGTAAATATGTTGATGTTTTCTTCTTTTTATGTGAAAATGAAATCAATTATAGAGAACAATATATTTACTCCGATGATTTGTATAATTTACATTATGTGAACTCTATTTATCTGATTCTCGCAACCATAAACTATGTATTGAAACCATACATCTCTCTCCACACTTTAATTAAGAGACAACACTTTGTGTTTACTTTTCTATGACGTTTATCTTTTTACGTATATATTTTTTCTGTCGCATATTTATGCAGTCTATTATATAATTCGAGTTTTCTAGATAGTTAGGTTATGTGTAATAGTGTCCACCATATTTTTTAAATACTACATTCTTATATGAAGTGTGAATAGTAATGATTAGAAGGACAAACAAAGATTATGATTATTTACATGAAACAAACCGTAATGGGTTATTGTGAATTAAAGGAAAGAATTGTAGGGGCTGCTAAGTGGGGAGGTGTTCTTATAGTACGCTTACATTTTCTATATCAGTAACCACATGGACACATTTACGAGACAGACTTCTAAAGGCTTAACAAAATAGCAAAAAAAAAACACAGACTATTAGACTAGAGAGTTTCCGACATCACAAGACATCTCGAGTTAAAAAAAATAGGATTTTGCTGATTGTCAGATTTGATAGGTAGTTTACATCGCGAGATCATCAGTGGAGCATATTTGTCGGAACATATTGCATTTTAATTAACATTAAACAAGCACAGGGGTACTGCATTGCGGCAATAGGCTATGAACTAGAGATTATTTGGCAGTGTTTAATATTTTTCTGTTAAATCTGGTTATGTACATATCGCAGCATTAAAATTTTATCATAATGTATAACCTGAAGACTTATCAATAGTAAAAAAAAAACATGTGGACCTTGCTAAAATGTGAAATACAATGACCTAACGTCAATTGAACACAAAAAATACATGTGATCTATAGATACCATTCTTTACTCATGAACATACTTTATTTTGTACGTAAGATTATAATTTTTTCGAAAATATAAGTTCACACGTAATACTCGTAATGTGGACGATTTAATTAGTATATCTTCAAGTAAACTGTAAAAGTTTCATATAGTAATAAGTGAAACATATTTACGTTTAATCCCTTGATATTAAGTTTTAAAAGTAATGAATTCAGTATTGCTTGTATTGAGCGCTGCAACATGAAAGGCACATAATACTTCTTTTTTTGATTTTATTGGTAATAAAGTAATTTAAACATTAGATTACTGACCTGTATAACACGTAATAATACTCAACTGCCTAATAATTAATCATCTATATTTATTAGTATGATAGTAAACCCGTGAGAGGTCGGGTCAGTATATGTAATAGTTAAGTATATTATTTATGCAAAGAATATATGCGATTGAGCGTACAGCAATGGCGATTATCTTAAATAAAAATTACATTGCTTAGTATCCGAAAAACTACTTATTTTCTGAGAATGTATATGCGATATTCGTTTTACGCATACCTGATAACCCATAAAAGTCGTTTTTCTTTTATATTTTATTGTTAAATTAATGTGGAAATTAAATAAAAGTTTACCAAAAATTATATTTTTATATTTGCTTTAAAAAATACATTCTATAAGTGTTGGTCATCGATGCCTTTTAAATCTTTTTGACATGACTTCTGTCGAATGGCCTTGAATACAAACATGTGCGTCGCCTAACGGTAGCACATACAATCCGATTTCTATAACTTTGGCTGTTTTTAAAAGGCTAAAATATCTATTGCTTGCATAATCTCCAAAGTATTAATAAATATTTGCAAGTAATTTAAACGTTTTAAACTGCCAATTACCGAAGGTAATGCAATAAAAAGGGCTTAAAACAAAGAGAGTAAAATAGATTAAATCGTAAACATATGCCTTGTTTAAAAACGATTTCAAGTTACAATTAATATACAATAAAACTTTGGGATGCAAAACCGTGCATGGGTTTAACATAATTTAAACGACTGGACGCTCTGATCTGAGTATTGTATATACACTGTAATGTTCACGCCTAAAAACTATGAAATACAGAATATATAAAACACTTAAGATAGGTTAAAATCGTATTCCTTTTTTTTTGGGGGGGGGGTTGGTTGAAAAGATTCCGACTTGTAATTCAAAATACAATAAAATAATCATAAATAATAATTTAAGAAGCGAAAAACGTACAATTTTTTACAAAATTAATTTCTAGATTTCTATCATAGTTTTTTTAAATTACGCCACGGTAAATAACATAAGGTAGTTATAGTTTTGTTTTTTATTTATTTATGCATGCATATCGTAAACTGAAATCGGATTTATTTACGCATGCAAATCGTAACCTAAATGTGGATGGGCGGTTTCAACACCCAAGCAAAACGATGTGAATGTTCATAATATAATATATATATATATATGTGTGCATATATATATATGTGTATATATATGTGTATATATATGTATATATGTATACATATATATATGTAGATATATGTATATATATGTATGTATATATATGTATATATATGTATGTATGTATATATATGTATATATATGTATGTATGTATATATATGTATATATATGTATATATATGTATATATATATGTATATATACATGTATATATATGTATATATATACATGTATATATATATCTGTATATATATATATGTATATATGTATATATATACATGTATATATGTATATGTATATATATGTATATATACATGTATATATATCTGTATATATATATATGTATATATATGTATATATACATGTATATATATATGTATATATATATGTATATATATATGTATATATATATGTATATATATGTATATATATGTATGTATATATATATATATATATATATATATATATATATATATATTAGTGGAAATGCTAATGAGTAAAAACTGGGAAAGTGTCAATAGTGTTGTAGAGAAAATATGCGTTTTATTTTTTATTACCGTATCTTTCTGTTAAGTTACATTATTGTTTCAGCTACTCGGCCGTTTTTTTTGGCCGCCTGAAGCTTCCTCAGACTATTACAGTTTCTGTAATTGTCCGGGGAATCTACAGACGGCCAAAAAACACGGCCAAGTAGATGAAACAATAATGTAACTTAACAGAAAGATAAGGTCATAAAAATAACACGTATATATATATATATATATATATATATATATATATATATATATATATATATATATATATATATATATATATACATGCGACGCTCGCTGTTTGTTTATAAACAAGCGTTTAGAGCACTGTAAAAGTGGTTGAAAAATGTGTGTTTAAATAGACAATTTGCGAGATGATTTACGTGCGCCTCTCCCGTAGGTAGATCGGTAGAACTGGTGACTCTCAACGCGATAGTTACAAGGTTCACTCTTCGGCTTGGGGGAGGTGCTAGTCTGGCGGCGATGATCGGTTGTGATACAACAAAACAGGGCTGTATGTCGATGACTACAAATATTTTAAGCCCCCCTCTTGGGGTAGATCAGTGTCGTAAATAATCTCACCCGCTACTTAATTGGCTGAAAAATGCGACGCTCACTGTTTGTTTATAAACATGCGGTTAGAGCACTGTAAAAGTGGTGAACAAATGTTTGTTTAAATAGACATCTGACGAGATAATTCACGGGCGCCGCTCCCGTGGGTCGATCTGTAGGACTGATGATTGTCAACGCGATGGTTCTTGGATCAATCCTCGGTTTGGAAGAGGTTCTAGTCCAGCGGCACTGATGAGTTGTGATACAACGAAACAGGACTGTATGTCGATGAATATATATATATATATATATATATATATATATATATATATATATATATATATATAAATATATACTTTTTTCATGTCACTCCATATTTTGCGAATAAAAGATTCCTTTTCAAGCCCACGGATGAAACCATTAAAATGGTCCGAATTATATAAAACGGTGTTTTCATCATGCAATCAGCAATGCTAGTTATAATTTGTATATGGAAATTTAGTAATATATATATATATATATATATATATATATATATATATATATATATATATATATATATATATATATATATAATAGCACTCTTTAAAGTTGCCCAGAAAATTAAGTAGAGGAGAGGAATATTTTTTATTGTTTAAATTCCTTGTAGCATTGTTTTACTTACATGTAATATTATAAAGGTGCTGGAAGAGCTGCCCGTTGACATCCATAAGGCGCGTTTAAATACGTTTGCAGATACTGCCTGTAGATCTTTCGTGATTCTCCTGGTAGAGTGGCTTGTGCTCTCTTTTAGTTGGTCTAGATTCTTAGTATTGTTTACATAAACTTCTTTCTTGAAAGTAACCTCAAAATAAAAATAACATAATGACAAGTCAGGGGAACGTGGTTTGCCCTACACTTTACTTATGGTTCTCTCCTCTGTAAACATTTCATGAACTCCTGTCAGTGATCTGTGAGATGTGTTACATGCAGTGCCATCTTGTTCGAAAAATAGAATTGCATTTTGTCTTTTTTTATAAATTGAAAATATTAAAAAGGAGTAGTTATCGATTTTTCCTCGGTTAAAATTACGATGCATACACATTTAATTCATGAGTAATTTTGAAAGAGAAACATCATTTAACTTTGAAAAACAAAGAGACAGTCCGTATTAAGATATTTATCATCTTGAGTGTCATTTTCAAAAGGTTTCGGTCGATGTATCCTCCTACTTTCACGTGTAAAAATCTTACTTGAGAACCTTTGTGTTGAACTCCGAAACTGCATATAATTTCGAATTTATTCAATTCATGAGGTGGCATACACTCGTTCTAGGTAGATGTCTTACGTAATTACGCAATTTTATTTTCGGTCGCTCACACTACGGTTACACTTTTAGGTTTTGGAAAGACGGCACTTTAATGATATTTTTTTAATTTTTCGAACCTTTGTGCTACCATCTAAGATGACATATCACGTACGAATTTTAGGAGCTTTGGTTTTTATTGCTAGATATAAATATCACTATGCATTACTACATAATTTTACTATGTACGTATACCTCTTGCTATATATGTTAAATATTATTTTAATTAATGGTTGCGGTTCCGCACTATTTCTTATACTAGGACTGCTTAGTTGATCCCGCTGCATATGCGCTGCTCCCTTGAGTCGTTTCACTCTAAAGTGTTCTCTTTTCAATAATCCGAAGATAAAATGACAAAATTCTTTTAGTGTGCCAATTTTAAGAAACGTACACATTTCTATTTTGAGACCCGAACATTTCTCAGGACTCTGATTTTGGTCAATAATTTCTTCAGGTGTCAATAGTTAGTGCTATATAACTCAATATATCATTCCCTCCTTCATTAAGGAAAATCTATAGTAGAGCACCAGAAAGAATAGTTTCAGTGCCGATTTCGATTTAACAGGATTCTTAAAATATTATTTCTCCAGTAGAGATATTCGCGTTTCGCGCGGCACTTGTGCTGCAATGTTTAGACCCTAATATATTGCCTTGACTTTCAAATATAGTGTGCACCATTCATAGGTCGGAGACTATTATAATGTCGTTTGATCAGCACCCGTTCCGTGGTGTGGGCTGTAAGAGATACATAGGCTATGACATTCACCTTGAAAAATGGTGCACTATCTTTAGGTGGGGTACCATCATCATACCATGTTTGGTCATAATCGCTCGACTGGTGAAGGCTGTAGTAGAGTATATATATTTATATATATATATATATAGATAGGCTTTGTCCTTGACCTGTGATCTTAATTTTGAATAATTGTGTGCACCCTTCCTAGGGGAAGATCACCATTGGTGATGATCAGTCCACTACTGTGAAATACTCAGTTCTCTTGTTAGAAACTAAATATGAAAGCGATCTTTAATTACAGAGACTTTCTGGCAATTGAACTGATCAAAAGGAAATATAAAATCTTCCTAGCAAACATACCTTATGCGCCGATTAAATATGATGTAAAGTGATGTACACAAGTATACATAAAGTTTAAATTAGAATATGGAAAAATATTTTGTTTGTATGCATGAGATTACAAGTGATTATATGGCGTCCTTGTTTAGATTAAAAGGG
>NC_136497.1:117764411-117836911 GCF_053919585.1 Euprymna scolopes
GATGTATATTTAAATAAGGGAGTAGTCACCAACAATGTGTATGTTTTAACATTATTTTATTATTCCGTGTCTTGGTTTTTCATTGTGAATTATATTTGGATCACTGTAATAATGTTTTTAATCATTGAAATCGTTTTTACGCGCGTTTCAGACGTTCTGTGAAGCGTCCTCGTCAGAAATGATTTTCAAATGTGTTGGAGATGTAAAAATGACAATTTTCGAAGTTTGTTTGAAGTATTTCCAAGGGGGAGTCTTGAAGTGTTTATTATTCATTGGAGTAATAAAAAGAGTAATAAAAATTGAACATGCCATGAATAATAAACGCTTACAAGCCTCCACCCTTTATTACTGGATGTTTCAGGCCACTCTGTAGAATCTCTCGCATGTTGCACATTTAATTTATAGATAACATATTTTAAAGTGCCGTCTTGTTTTCTTTATTTTGAATGTTAGTGTGGTATTAATTAATGTGTGTTCATTTAATATTATGTCACAAATTTCACATCTTTTTTACATTTTGTGGCTCCTTGTGTCGTTTGGATTGTGTTTGGATGAAGCGGGAATGCGTTTAAGGTGTTTAAGCTAGGCTTGGTGTTATTATTTTTGCTGTTTTAAGGAAAGTATTTAGTGTGTTTTTTTCGCTTTAGTAGGATGAGGTTTTTCGTTATCTCTGTGGAACGTTCTGAGTTGCTTGTGTAATGTGTGGAAATGTATGCTAGAATGTGTTCTTTGTTTCGTTTTGGGGCGTATTAGTTGTTCTTTTGACATACGTGGATGCGTAGATTAAAGGGATCATCCATCTTTTCAAACGTTTTGTCTTCTTCTTAGGTACATTTATTGTTTTTGTCGGATTGTCTGGAGGTGTTTTTTGATAATGGTGCAGAGACTACGTTCTAGGGTGGATGGTAAAGATTCTTCCAGCTTTTCCGTAGGTAACTTTTAAAGTGTAGATATTGTTGGGTGTATGTAGGGTTTTGATAGATAACCGTGATAATGTTATTGTTTCTAATTTTTACTAGTATGTCTAGGAATGATAATTTTGTAAAACTTTGTTTTTTAGGGTACGTTTTGATGTGTTTTGATTATGGTGTGTAAATCCTTGATGTCTCACCATGTGGTTTTACAAAGGATCAAGCAGTAACCGAGGTATATTTCCAAGAGTCTATAAATACTTTCATAGCGTTGTGACTGAATTTGTGTTTAATCTTTTCATATGAAATATCTTCTAGATAAGCAGGTGTAAGTGTGGCATATGTCGTAGCTATTTTGTTCAAATTGATGTAACTGGTATTTGAATGTAGTTGTCCTTGTGTGGCCCACCTCTCTTAAGAGGCCACGCAAGGACCCCTGGTCGTCTTCGAAAACTTCGGCTCGTGATGTCTGATTCCCTGAGAGGCGGTCACATCAAATTCCTGGTATGCCGGAAACGAAGAGCAAAGCCCACGAAGGCAAGAAAGAAAAACAGACACGTGAAATTCTATTCTACTAGAGTTAATTTCACAAAACTATTTACAGTCTTTTTTACAATATATTGTTTCAGTTCTTGGCATGTTTTTCAAAGTCTCAAATTTCTCTTCTTTTAGGAGACGGCACTCAGGCGGATCGAGTAGAGGGGTTGGTCAGTCGTTAGGAACGGCGAGATTCCACGATATTCTGTGCCCCGTGAAATCAATCTAGAATCTGCTTAATTTCCGAGCGGGATTAGCATTCTATAGTTGGGTGTGTGTGTCGGGGTGCAGGCTCTCTTAGGCAATCAAATTACGCGACAAATTTGAGGAAACCTCAACGGCGAAATTGCGGGTGTGCACTTCAGCCAACAAGTAGAATCTAGTTTCTACATTGTCTGCCATTTCCTGTTATCTAACACAACATAATAATTATATCTCTGATTTTTAAACAATAAAGCAAAACATATTTATATATTTTAATTCAAGTCTTTGTGATATCCGCTGTCGTCCAGGATTACTTAAACAATCTAAGCAAAGTAACCTGGCCTTCTTCAGGTCCCTGGAAAGTCTGAAGCTCGCAAATGAGGGGCAAATCGCACCCTAAGGTCGATCACGTTAGAGTTGTCGAACTGAGAGGTATCATTATTTATAATTAAGTATACACTTTCAGGAGGAATTATTTTGTAAAGCTTGGTTGTAGTATTTGGGTGCGGTTGTTGATCCACTATGATATGGCTTCTTTCCCTAAGTCATAGTATCTGTTGTTAAAAAAACTGCTAACGTTAAATGTAACTAGCAGTGCCTCGTTTTCTACTGTATAGTGTGAATGTCGTCTCTTATCTAGGTTCTGACATGACCAGTAAAGGGTTAAAAAAGGGTGCCTAAGATATAAATTGTGCTTGTCGGACAGGCAGGTCCTACTATTTTGTGTCTAAATGTAAGGTCAGTATGATTTAGGGCATACATATGTTGTATTGTATATATGCATATATGTGTTTGAGTATAACTATGTACGTTTATATGTGTACATATATATATATTAATAAATATGTATTTATATATACATCTATATATGTATATATATATGTATTTCTATGTCTATATGTATATATATATATAGTATTTATATGTATTCATATATATGTATGAATTTATATATGTGTGTATATGTATGTATGTATATATATATATATATATGTATATGTGTATATGTAAACACATACATGTATATTTATGTATATATCGGTATGTAATAATATATGTGTATTTATATATCGGTATATGTATGTATATATCGGTATACGTATATATCTATATGTATATACATATGTATATATACATATATCTATATATCTATACATATATATATATATATATATATATATATATATATATATTTCTATACTCAAAGCGAAATTGATTATTTTAATGCCCATATCTTTGTTTCAAGAGACTAAACTACATGTACATTTGGCAGTATCCTATTCTATGGTGTTTATATAATGAAAGCTTGTGAAAATGAATCTATATATTCAAACAAATAGAATGGGCCTAAATTTACTTACATGTGTATATATATATATATGTCTCTGTCAGACAAAGTTTAGTTGTGCTGTTTTGTGAATTTTTTAGGGTTTCAATTTCTCTGTCGTCTCCAATATTTCATAGCCACGCCACTAATATATATATATATATATATATATATATATATGTGTGTGTGTGTGTGTGTGTGTGTCATTAATTTTTAAATATCGTTACGTTCAATGTATACCGTTTTCGTTTAACGGGTCTAGATTGTTATTATAAAACCCAGCAACCGTTAATTTTAAGTTAAGCTCAATGAACCTATTTAGTGAAAATTTTTGTTTAAAGTGCAAAGACTCACATTCTCTTTTTATAACCTTCGTTTATTTCCTGGATTTTTTATTACAGCTGGTTCATTGATGAGTAGGCAATTATACGATGTATGTTTCCATAAAAATAACTGTCCCCATCAACTTCTTCAGATGTTTATCCATTAGATTTTAACAACAAAAAGAATATTTTTAACATGCTGAACATCGTATTTGGGTCAAAAGATTTCGAAAGCTATGCCTCCTCACTTACTCATTCTTTTGGTGTTATGTGAAGATAGTTTTCTTTTTTAACACGTAGTTTCGTATTTTTCTCCATTATCATATAATTTTATATAATTTTCTTTTATATTCATGCGTGTTTATTATAATGTTCTTTTGTTGCTTGGTGTTTTAATTCTTATTATTATCCGATCCTAATGTTTAGAGGGAAGATCAATCTCATGGCATCATTTTTTATATCTAGGATTACTACCCTTGAATCTTTTTTATTTCCTGATATTATGCGTTTTGTTTTTACTTTTTTTTTCCTAATCTGCTCTAGTTTGTGAAATTAAATATATGTGTCAGTGCAAACAGCCGTGTATTACATCTAGTCGTTTGTTTAGTAATGTTTCTTTTGATAGTAATATATGGTAATATTCTAATATACATAGCTTGCATTTTTTCGATTTGCTAGGTTTATAATTTTACCCTTTATCAATTATTGTCCATCTTAATTTATATTCAGTTTTATTTTCCTTTAATTCCTTAATCCATACTGCTAGAGTGATTGAGTTTTTCTTTGTTTGTTTCGGGTGTTTTCGTTATTGCTAATGTTGCTGTTTCTATTTTCGTTGTAATTCTCATTATTGTTATGATCCTTTCTACTGTTGTTTCCATTTTTATTTACATTGTTGTTGTTTTCGTTATTTGTGGTGTTCTTTTCTTTCTCAGTTTCATTTTAAACGATGCTATGTCCTTAAAGCAAGTTCCGCTGATCCTCAGGTATACTTTAGTTTCATTATTTGTATATTTGTATACTACGTTTGACGTTAAACACTTACCCCCATTGGACATTCATTAGGTTCCCGGCAGTTACATTCTTTTACGTTGTTAAATTCATGTTCTGTTCTATCTCTCTTTTCAAAAATTTGTATAATGTTGTGTTATTTGAGCCAATTATGTGCTTTTTAAGTTAGCAGACGTTTTTATGAATTATCTTACTTAGTTTACTATCTTGCGGGAAATTGTTGTCTATAATTTGGTAAAATTCCCTAGGGATGTTATTTTTATATAGTGGCTGAATGGTCGATTAAACCACGTCTGGCTCTTCCTTCTATTTTTTTCTTTTTAACTTATCTTTCAGTTTTATTATGGTCTATCGTTTCATTTTGCTTTTTTGTGTTTATTGTATGTTCTATTTTTTTCTTTCCTATGTTTGCTCTGTTTTTTCCTTTTTTATATTCTCTCAACGACATGTTGTAAGATATTACATTTGCATTGTTTATTGTCCTTTCTGTACCTATGTTATTGTTTTGAGTTTCCTTATATATATATATATATATATATATATATATATGTCTCTGTGTTTTATGTGCATGTATGTGTATATGCGTGAATATATGTGTGTATCTTGGCATATATATGCATATGTTTTTATATATTTGCATGTGTGCATATATGTGTGTATATTTGTATATAGGTGCTTATATATGTGTGTACATATATGCGTGCATGTAAATATGTGCGTGTATATGTGTATATATGTGCGTATATATGTGTGTATATATGTGGTTATATATATATGTGTGTATATAACTGTGTGTTTATATATATGTACGTACCTGTATATATGTGTGTATCGATATATTACATATGTGTATATATATATGTGCGTGCATATATCTGTATGTATATATCAGTATATATATGTATATATATATATATATATATATATATATATATATATATATATATATATATATATATATATATATACCCAGGACATGCATCTAACTAAATAACTTTATTCGCGCCCAAAACAATTAATGTTAAGGGGGCATAGTAGGGATCAAAGTTATATGTGTGTGTATATATATATATATATATATATATATATATATATATATATATTTACACATATACATATGCATATACACTCACATGTATATGCATATGTATATTTTTATATATTTACATATATAATGTGAGATATGATTTCAACTCAGTTTAGCTCTTAGACTTATGCATGAAAGCAAGCAGAAATCACAACATGCGTACCTTTTAGATTCAATAAATATTTTATTATAGTAAAAAAATACAAGTTGCAAAAATGAGCCATATTCAACTTCTGTTGTAACAGAGCGGGTTACATCCGTAAGGGTAGTATTTCATGGTTTATCTTCGCGTTTGTACAATTCATGCTGGTCTAAGAATAATTGCAAGGAGATAATGATTTTTTGATGACTTTCAATGATGAATGTTGGGTATCTGTGAGTCCTCATGGAGTTCACTGAAAATAAGCGTTCGAATGCCGAAGAAAGTGCTCGTCAAAGTGTAGATTTTTTCCGTCTTTAGGAGACATTATTTATGTAATGATGAAAGTCAATCAGTTCGATGAATATAATAGTGTGTGATGAATAATATTTCGCCTTACATGAGGCCATTCCTGTTTGCAAATGATAATAAAGTATCGCCCCTACTTTAGGCCATTAATACGTCTCAACGAAACAGAATCGTTTGAGGCTCTATGACTCGGATAAAGAGGTGAGTTTTCACGTGCATTCGACTTGCTATTTGTGTGAAAACTGAGAGCCATCTTAAACATCCAGAAATACGACTCGGCAGCTAATAGCAATAAGCAACCTGATAGTGTGTGAATATGAATGATATTTACACCAGTAAAATATATTCTTACTACATATTTCTTTGCCATTGGTTTTAAGTGACTTACAGGAGCTAAATATATGCCTCTAAAACCTTAACGAATACAACAGTCACTCTTACCTTTTGTATCTCCGAATTTGTTTAAAAAATACTCAATTCCAAAACTTTATATTATGCTGAAAGTTATATGTATAAATACATGATAAGGAAATCTCTAATCATGTATTTATAAAAACGTTTTTTTGATGTAATTAACTGAATACAAAATTTCATGTACATCAGTAACGTATATTTTTACACCATCTATCTATACTCCTTATAATTCGAGGTTCTTTTATGTGTATTGATATTCATAGTGAAACCCGTCTTTTCTATTAGTATTTATTTGCTTTCCCACCAAAGCAAAATGTGACACGAGGTCGTTTTTCTATGTGGGGTTAAACCAGTTCCTCGAAAAAAAAAGGAAAAATGAGCACTGGTTGTGACAAAAATAATGATTGTCCCAGTATAGAGGGTTTCCCTATCATTGATAGGGACAACTTACCTTAAATGCTGCATCTGCAGAACAAATACTGCACTTTGATCCCGGCCCGAAGGCCAAGAACAACAGAATGTTTATTTGCTCCCCCGTTGAGCAAATTAGGCACAAGGCCGATTTTTTATGTGAGGAGTGTGTATTTATTTGCTTCCCCACTGAGCTAATTAGGATAAGGCCGTTTTTTAATGTGGAGAGAGAGGGAGAGGGCCAGCTCCCGAGAGGTGGGAAATGGGAGCTGGATATTAACTGTTGGTATGAAGGGTTGCCCCTACATTGACCAAGGTCTTATATGTGGGTTTCCCCCACTTATAATCTTTGCTTGAAGTGTCTGTCGGAACAGATGGTATTTATTTGCTCCCCCACCGAGCAAATTAGGCACAAGGACAATTTTTAATGTGAGGAGTGAAGGGAGGGGGGAGGGAAAGGGGGACCAGCTCCCGAGAGGTGGGAAATGGGAGCTGGTTAAAGGTCAGGCATGTGGGGTTGCCCCCACATCTGGTCTTTGCTAGTCATAGCTTGCAGTATCTGCCGGAACAGATACTACACTTTGATCTTGGCCCGAAGGCCAAGAACAACAGAAAAAAGGCACCGCTCTTTTCTATTTGTTTAAAAAGAAAATACACTTTTCTTATATACTGTTTCTGAAATCGCATTCACTAACAGAAGATCTAGCTAATTTGCATATTCATTTAAACATTTATTTTAATTAATTCCCTATTAGTTGCTTCGGTTTTCTAATGGGATAACCGTCTTTAGTTTACTATTACGCGTAATTATATTCATACGAATATTCTACATGATTCATGATTGCATAATATTTGAGTAAAAGTTAATAGTAAACAGAAAATTGTTTCCGTGAATAATTATGTATACGTATATATTTTTGTTTAACAAATTTTACCTAAAAAACTCCTCCTAGAGCTTTTGGTCGGTAGACATGAAACTTCATATATAAGATATTTAAATCACTGCAAACTTTATAGTTGGCTTTTAGCCCGGAAAAATCGTTGCAAACGTGTGAACATTAAAAAAAAAAAATGAAATTTGCCGGTGAAGGTCGAATGCCGGCATTACAAATGCATAACGTAGTAGCTATTGGTTCATGTTTTGATTTTTAGCCTTGGAGTAAACATTTTTTCATAGCCCACTCATTGACGACAGAGGCAATCTGTCGTGATCAATCAATCGTGAGCTGAACGTGATCGTGAGCTGAACGTTTTGGTTTCGATTCTCGTTGAATCAATCGTGAGCTGAACGGTTTGGTTTCGATTCTCGTTGGTGGCGCATGAGTCTCATTTAAAATAATTTTAAAATCATAACTATAGATTGCATCCGATCTATCAATCTATCTATGTATCTAGAAACGTGAAAATGTATGTCTGTCTTTTCTCTATGGGAGTTAAGAAAGACTATTATACAGAAAGGCATTACTTTACATATTAACACTTTCTAATATATACATATGCACATAACCTTATGAACAGTACATAGGGCCCGAGCAAAGCCGGGCGGAACTGCTACTCTCTCTCTCTCTCTTTCTCTCTGTATATATATATATATATATATATATATATATATATATATATAGATAGATATAGATAAGTGAACGTGTCTGTGTGTGTGTACATTTTCCACCGCTATAACTCTGTATATTTTCAGTCAACAGACTCAAAATTTGATATACAGGCTACGGGAAAATTTTTGTAATCCGTTTTCGGCCAGAAATTTGACTGTAAAGGGGTCAAAGTTCAAGAGAACTCTACCAAACTCTTCCGCCAATTTTGGGTCTAAACACTTTCAGTTTTAGATATAGGTACCTAGAACGTGGATCTTACTAAATAACTTTATTTAAGCCCAAAACAATAAATGTTAAGGGGGCATAGTAAGGATCAAAGTTGACTGCTTTTTTTTTGCTCAACATACACTTCCAAACATCCGGGCAACGCCGGGCTGAAATGCAAGTATATCTATAAACGTGTGTGTGTGTGTGTGTCTAATTCTGTCAATTTCCAGTCTACAGACTCAAAATTTGATATACAGGGTATGGAGATTAGGAAAAATCTTTGTAATGTATTTTGGATCAGAAATTTGGATGTTAAGGCGTCAAAGATCAACGATCTGACCTTTGAGAACCCTACAAATCTCCTCCGCAAATTTTCGGTATAAACAATTGAGATTTTAGGTTGCTTGGACATGGATCTAAGTAAATAACTAGATTTGAGCCCAAAACAATTAAACTTAAGGGGTCATAATAGGGGTCAAATTAATAAAAAATAAATTGACCTCTGCGGCCGTTACCAAATTACTCAGAACAGTTCTCGTCTAAACATTTGAAATTTTACATAAAGGCTATAGGCGAGCTTTTTAATCGGTTTTGGTCGAAATTCTTTAGTTACCAATATATACATGTATGTATTAATATATGCACGTATGTTTGCATGAAGTGTTTTACAGAGGCGATGGATTTGTACAAGATCAGTATTGTTTTAAGTTCGATCTTTCAGACGACAAATATCGAAAAATTTGCTAAAAACATTATTATCTTCACCCTAAACTGGGCACATTTCTACGGGGGGGTCGCTTTTTTCGCTGATATTTTGAAAGTCATCCTCTCCCTTCTATTTAATTTAAACCTACATCACTTCCAGTTTGGCGGTGGTCGTAACAGCAAATACGTTCTTTTCCTCCTTCGTGGTACTAGTTCGAGCCTGCAATCCTCTACCATATTTTTTCTTTGCTCAACACACACATCCAGACATCGGGCAACGCCGGACAGAAATGCTAGTATAATATATAACTAGGTGTTCGAGCTTAGTTGATTATTTCGTAAAACAACGATGCTGTGTGCAAAGACTAGCCACACCACATTAGACTTTTGGGTCGGGCTTAGCCAGGATCAGATTAAGTTTCCCGACACTATTATTAAGTAACCAGAATATCATTAAATTTGGACATTGCCAGTAATATAGTCAACATCGTCATTAATTAGACCAATTACAATTTTTTTCTAATAAGATTGTTCATAAACCTGCTTTGAAATATAATGTAAACAACCTATGTTTCAATTCATTTTTTTTTCATTCTGAATAACCGACATGAAAAATGTTGCTGTTTTGTGTTTATACGCCGAACTAATTTTTAAACTACTCATCAATCTTATTAAGTACGAAGCGATGACATGAAATATATTGGCAACGTGAATAAAACATGACTAGTCATTAATCATTCGTACGTAATAAAAATAAATAAAGAAACAAAAATAAACTATTAAAAAATAACATCAGCCCAATCAACAATAAAACAGTAATATTTCGCGTTCAGACAATAATCGTAACAAACACCGCCAGTATTTAATTATCAGTTTCATTTCCTTTGCAATGTAATACTCAATGATTCTTTAAAAAAAACAAATGAAAACACGGAAATAAACAAGAATATTTTCCGTTTAAGATGATCAAAATTGGTTCAGGTCGCCAGAGTTGAAATGCACTAGTGATAAAATATATAAGGAGAAACTTCAATTAAAGCAAATATATTGTAAAGGCTCCGGCAGAACTCCAATATATGGTTCACTTTTTATAGTGTATTATAACCAAAAACTTGCTGACTGCGTTTCTTTTATTGTTTGGTGTATCATGTAACGAATTTAAATGAAAATATCTCTTCCCCAACGCTTACCCATGTCCGCAACACATTACCAAGAAACGCTTCGCTTCTAAATAAATAACATGTTTTTTTCTCTAGAAATATAATATCAAATACTATGTGTAGTAAATATTCAAATTTTTCATCGTTTAATTATTTAAAGAACTATAATATAGTCTTCCTCACTACGCCATTAGCGAGCATATTTAGGTCTTGATAAATCGAATAATTAATAAAAGATTACGTAGATTTATGCTTGGCCAAATCTAGATTAATTATAGACAGAGTTTTCTAAAGTTCAAAACGTGTCGAATAGTGTACTTATCAATACTATTTTGATTAATTTCTGGTTTAATATGACGAAATAAGTTTTTTTTAAACATTTGTAGTCATTACCATATTATAACTAATTGTATACATCTTTGGTTTTATAGCTTACATGGAGATATTTTTTTTAAATAGCTTTAGACCAAAGAAAACGTTAGGCAATGTCTCGAACGTTAATGGAAATTAGCTTGATTGAATATATCAACTTCGGAGCTTTTTAGATGAGCAAAATTATGTATACACTTTGTCCCATAGTAAATACTATTCCTCCTAACCCCCTTCCCCAGGAGGGTAGATTAGTCAACAGTTAGGTTGTTTATGTGGGGAAAATTCAGCTCCCTCAATGATGGACAATCTGAATAGGAACATTTTTTTTATATTGCCTTTGTCATGACGGATTTCTACTCCACTGACCGACGATAGAAACGGTGAAGTGTAGTATCAGAACAGGCACTACCATTTGCTCCGAGGCAAAAGGACAAGATAAAACCATTGTGGATGGTTATTAAGATTATAAACGACTATTAACTTGATGACACATTATTTACATCATGTATTTATTTACGACATCGTCTTATAATTCTAATGCTAGATCAAAGATTTAATACGGTAACAACTGCAAATGACGTCAGCGATACTAAATTACTAAGTATTCTGGCTATCCATAGGGAATATGTAGGTAAATATAATTAGACCCTCGCCGCAAGCAACTAAAATTATATTTAAATCTGTAAAGTCATTTGAATCAATTAATTATTCTTCATTTAATTTGTATATAAGTTGCTGATATAATTTTGTGTATACTTTCAAGACGATTGGGTTGTATATAATTAGGGTGGTAAGCGCTATTTTCTTAACAGACGATTTTTATTACAACAGATTATTTAATCCATTAGGTAAACCCTAAAAAATTATATCATAGTGGATCTGGAAGAAGTAGACCGTCAGGAATTAGTTTACAAATCCATTAGTTAGGGTCTACACAACAGGAAGCAGTAGATGTTCATTCATGAGAGAGAGAGATAGACGAAGAGAGACAGACAGAAAAACAGACAGACATACAGACATACAGACAAACAAGCAGACAGAGTATTTACTAGGTTTTCCAAGCTGGTTGCAGCATTGATTTCGGGTTGGTAGAATACATATAAAACAAATAAAAAAAATGTACAAAAATGCTGGAGTCTTACTGATTACAGATGACATTTAATTCGTAATATGACCTGTACTAGAATTCTACTCTAGTAAAAGTTTTGAGTGAGAAATGCGATCAAAAATTTTATATTTTTAAATCTCGATAATCAGCACTTCCTCCCAAATGCATTTTATGGTTACATTGAAAAGTGTTTTGTAACAACCAGAGCTTAAATCAGTGCTCATGATAATGGTGTGTAATCAGAGATGAGAGAGCGAGAATTTTCGAAATATCTTAATAATTTCAACAATAATATAAGAAACGTAGACCAATGACACCACACCTTGGAAAATATACATAAATAAACGTGGTCAGACGAAAAATTCTATGACGATGGCGGTAATTGTTAAGGATGCAGTGGGGAAGATCCGTATTTTCTATCCCGTCGCGGTTACCACCTGACGAAGACCAGCGGAATAGTTGGCCGAAACGTTGTGAAAACAAAACTAAGAAATATGATGATAATTGTCCGCAATAAATAAATTAAAAATAATAAATTCTAATTAAATAATGCATTATGGTTTTGTTTATAAATGTATAGTAAATTATTTTATTGTTGTTGATTTTCCTGAAATTAAACAATGAAATTAAAAAACAAAAAACAGAAACGAATTGTAATTAAATACTCAAATAAAAACGGCGATTATTTTTTTAATTCTTTTCTAAATAACTAGACGTCACTAAACTAAAATATGAAGGAAATAGAACACACGTTTTAAAGAGAGAGAGAAAGTGAGATTAACAAAAAATATAAAAAGTTTAAAATTAATTTTGCATCGCTGTAAAAACAATTATATTGGTTATTCTGTTTATCAATAACAGACATTTAAAAATGTAATCTGTGTACCTGTAGTATATTATTTAACTAATGGAAAACTGTTTAATTACATCCCTTTCGTTTTATATCATGCTTGGAAAAGAGGTATTGAATTCATTTTTCATTTTCTAATTGAATATGTTTTCTTATTCAAAATACATATATTACTACTGAATCTGCTAATAAATAATTATGCTAAAACTGAGTAAATGAACGTTTATTTCTATATATACTTTTTTCTTATTTTTTCACACCAAATAACTCTCATGATTTTCCTCAATGTTGAGTCGACATTCGATTTATATTACAAACGCAATATTTATTAATGCTTTTAACGAGATGAAATATAACTTTACTAGCAGGCCGCCCGGCATTGCCCGGTCGTAAACTACGCTTAAATATGATATTTTGATTAATACATATCTGGTATTTATTATTATATAATATTGGGCCTAATATATAGTAATGATTTTAAAAAAGTGTTATAAAATGGCTCTTGGGCCACCGTCGAGAATTGAAACCAAAACGTTTAGTTTACGATTTAATTTTTTCTTTTGACGTTATTTCCTCAGCTATGAAGGAATGCTTGCTGCCACCATAACAATTAAAACAGCAATAAACAGTTATTATGTTACACATGCATATTCGTAATGCCGTCATTCGACCTTCACCTCCAAAATTTAATTCCTTTAATTTCCCACGTTTTATCGAATTCCCCCACCCCCGAAAAAACACAAATATAAAGTTCCGCATAGGTTCGAGTACCCTATATATTAAGTTTCATGCCCGTAGACTCAAAACGTACAGAAAAGTTTGGCAGGCAATTTTTTAAAACAAATATACATACACATACATGCATATATATAGCCACTTTTGTGTTTACTATGACATGTTTACGCAAATATTACGTAAGTATAAATCATTAGAATGTCTGCATAGAATATAATTACGGTATAATTAGGATAGTTAACTAAGGATCATCATCCCATAAGAAACCCGTAAAAAATCATATAGGTAATTCATTAAAATGAATGTTTAACATAGTGTGCAAATTAGCTAGATCTTTAGCAGATGAATGCAATTCAACCACTCATATATAACAAAAGTTGCATGTTTATTAAAAAAGTAAATAGAAAAAAAAAGTTTGGCTGTCTTCTTCTTCGCCTTTGGGCAAAGATATTTTTTCTGTTATCAAAGTGTAGAATCTGTTCCAGTAGATACTGCAATCAGAGTAATATGTGGGGGCAACCTCACATATAAGACCATTGCTCTTGAGCAATCAGTTTTGGTAAATGTAAGGGAACCCCTTCATACCAATTGCCACTATACACGTTAAAAACGGCCTTGTGATTAATTTGCTCAGTCGAAAAGAAATAAATAACCAATTAGAAAAGAATGCACACTATTTTTCTTTCTTGGCCATTAGGGCCAAGATCAAAGTGTAGTATCTCTTCTGATGCTTCACTTAAGTTAGTTGGTCCTTGCCCAATGTGGGGGAAGCCCTTCATAATGACACACTTATTATTTTGGAATACTACCAGAGTGCCCCTTTTTGCCATTGTGTTAGAGGAGCTGCCCCCCCCCAACATTAAAACTACTTTGTGTCACATTTTTCTTTCGTGAGGAAGCGAATAAATACCAAAATAAATTGAAAAATATTTTTATATGAATATCAATACACCAAAAAATGTAGGAGTATAGATGTGTACAATTTCTAATCATGCTTCTCCATAAAACTAGTTCCTTACTGCATCATGATTTTATGTATCATTATGTTCAGGTATGTACACTTTCAGGCACTCTTAATGCACTTCTCTCTGTGTTTACACTTATCAAAAATAATTGCTGACTCTTGTAACTCAACTCCTTCCTTGATATTGCTATATTTACAACGAGAAACAGAAATAAGTATATATTATTTAATTGGAATTCATTAGTGAGATTCGTATTATTTATTAATTTTATTTTTTATTGTGGACTATTAACCTCATCTTCTCTCAGTTCTTTCACGAGCTTTCGGCCAAGTATTCGTCTGGTCGTCGTCAGGTGGTAACCGCGACGGACAGGAACTCTGAATCTCCTTATTGCCTTCCGTAGTTGTTGCCGTCTCACCATGTTTTGGTCAAGTAAACCTCTGGCCGGCTTTGGGTAGGATTGAAACCACTATGTTCAGACAATTCTCACCTGGAACAGTATAGATTCAACGTCTCTATCAATTGCGCCACGGGCCCTGAAGGGAGATCAAGGTTGAATTTTTTGGTCTTATAAATTCATGTTTATTTATTATCTGATCTTTCATGGTCGGGTCCGTACCGATGTGTATATGTATCTAATTATAATTCATTATTGAAATGAGTATTATTTATTAATTTTTTTTTCTTTTATAGCGGGCTATTATCCTCATTTTTTCTTAGTTGTTTCACAACGTTTCGGCCAACTATTCCCCTGACGACGGCCAGAGGAACAGTCGGCCTAAACGTCGTGAAAAAACTAAGAAAAAATGAGGATAATAGTCCGCAATAAAAATAAAATTAGAAAAGAAGTAGTCATATTATTTTGTGACGAGAGAACGCAAAGAATGAAAGATAGGTGAAAAGAGTGTAAAATAGAAGACTAAACGTGCATAAATTTATTATTTTGAATTTTAATTATATGTTCAAAATAAAACAAACTTGAAGAATCCAACGATATAATGAAATCACAAAGGTTAAATGGATCGGCCCATTTTATAATATACGTTTTAATGTATATATTTGTGGCTTGGAAATTACGCGCGCTTTAATAATGTTTGCCATTTCCAACTCAATTGCATCTATATTTAAAACGAACTCATTAAAACTTTTCTTCTTTCATTACAAGCACCTGGAAATGATCAACATCTTTTTGTATAATTTCCCTATTATGAATCATTGCTGTCATTACCGATTACCCATTTATATAACATTAAAGCTTTCCTGGATTCTGTTTGCAGCTTACGTGGATGAACTCTAAATAAAGGAGGTGGGAACCTCGTAAATCGTAAAATTGCTGTGCTATGATAAAATTAGGAAAAAGCCGTAACGATACGGTAGGCAAAACTATATGATTGTTAGGTAAAATATAAAGGTCGTAAGCAAAAATAAGGTAAATTTCAGGGGATTATTACCGAGAGTATGTGTATTATATATAAATGACAACAACAAATAATGAGATTAAATAAAGCGAATTTATATATAATTGACAAATCTCTAAAACAATAGTCGCTGCTTCACATTCAATAGTCGCTGCTTCCAAGCTTTTATTGGGCGTTTGAAAATAGTACTAGAAAATTTTACTAAATCATTACCAATTGATTCTAATAGTGTACAAAATTTAACACGCAACCCACCCAAATACAAACACAAAGTACATGCACACAGACACACACACACACACACAGAAAGGTGGTATATAGCGTAAATAAACAAAAAAAATCACTCTGATACTCTCCGTCTGATTTGGAACACTCAATGTAATGTAGAAAATGGTGGCAAGTTAATTAAAATCTAAATCTAAGTTTCTATCCATGCTACATCAAAACTCTCCCGCCTGTCTCGCATAAATTGAAATGAATGGCTTTTGTCTTGAGAGGCTCTATGTTTGACAAGATTCTAGATCTTCGTTTTACTCAAGACCTTAAAGGAAACACCTTCATCGTTGCAAAAGTCGGTGGAAAAAAATAAGTCTAGTAAATATCTTCCGCCGATGCAATTATACACCTGCAAAGAAGTAAAGTTTGTCCTAAGATAGAGCACTGTTGCCACATCTGCTTGAAGCACCTTATTCTATTTTGACAGAGTTTAAAACGATTTCGTAAACTACAAGAGAATATCCTTTTCTCTTTCTTGGAAACTCAACACCTAAAATCCTTGTTGCAAGCCTGACAATGCGCTATCATTTGTTTATGCCGCATACTCATCTAAGCTCGAATTTATGCCACCTTGCCAAACGAGAACGAAAACACTCGAATAATTGACACCAGTATGAATAATTCCAGAATGCTTTATATGTTTCTCAACATAACGTTGGTTCAGTGAACAAAGCTTCTTTCTTTAAACTTCACGCCTGTCAAACTCTGTAATATATATATATATATATATATATATATATATATATATATATATATATATATATATATATATATATATATATGAAATAAAATAAAATGGAGGTGGAAGGACCTAGATACTCAACGTTTCGCCCGATTTATGCGGGCTTCTTCAAGAGGGATTGTCATTGACGACAGAATCGGAGGATTGGGGCTATATATAATGATGGGGGAGAGCAGCGTGTTTTCCTTATGTAAATTAGATGTCATATATACATGTATATACATTTTATGAGAGAAGAACTAATTAGAGTAAATTAGTGTAGTGGATTACGTCTAAAAGATAAAATATCGTAGAGATTAAAAATTGTGTTTGGAAATATAGCGGTGATAGATTAAATAAATAAAATGACACGAGATTACGAAAGAATTTTTTTTTTTAAATTAGAAATAATTGAATTGGAATAAAATAGCGCAGTAACTTAAAAGATGGTGTTTAAAAATAAGAATAGGAGGTGATAAAATGGAGTCTAAAAATAGATAATGATAAAATACAGTAAATAAGTAAAATAAAAATAAAATTAAGTGAAATTACGAATTTTTTTTTTCGCGTTTAACCGGTGTCTAAGTTGTTTTCTTTAATAATTATTTTCGAAAGAAAAGGAGCAACGTGGAAAAAACCTTTTCTTTGGTTAATTATATAAAAAATTCGTAATTCGGGCTGGATTCACTGCAATAACTGCCTTCCATAGTTGTTTTCGTTTCACCACATTTTTGGCCAAGGAAGCCTCTGGCCGGATTTGGGTATCATTGAAACCGGTATAATCAGACGATTCTGAACTGGAACTGTCACGATTCAACGTCTTTATCAACTGCGCCACGGGCCCCGAAGGGCGATAAAGGTGTATTTTTGGGGGTTTATAAATTCATGTTCATTATTTGATCTTTCGAATGGTATATATTATTTTAATTGGAATTCATTAAGATGAGTGTTATTTATTAATTTTATTTATTGCGGACTATTATCCTCATCTTTTATTAGTTGTTTCATGACGTTTCGCCCAACTATTCCTCTGGCGGCGCAGTTGAGAGAGACGTTGAAGTTCCAGGTGAGAATTGGCTGAAGATAACGGTATAAATCTTACCCAAAGTCGGCCAGAGACTTACTTGACCCGAAACGTCGTGAGACGACAAAAACTATGGAAGACAGTAATTGCAGTCCGGAAATTCAGAGTTCCGATCCGTCGCGGTTACCACCTGACGAAGGCCATAGGAATAATTGGCAAAGTTATGAGATAAGGGGTATCGCGAGGAATAGCTGTTTACGAAATAACAAAGTTGACTAATTCTGTGGCCCAAAGTCTTTTATAAGTCATTCATAAAAAATGATCACATATCCCCTAATAATTATTCCAACATAGAAATCGCTATGTAGTTATTGTGTCCTACGCATTTTTCTTAGTTCATTTAATGTTTTCAAATTATTTTAATAAACGAGTATATTGTGTTTTTCTCAACCTCGTTAATAACTGGATATACAACAGATACTCCTATCTTCTGCCATAGTTTCCTTAATACCCATTGACATATATTTATTTTCTAACTGGAGTACTTGAATAGTATTGTAAGCACTTTCTCAAAGTTTCATGGAGTTTTATACCGTCGTTTCTTTAAATATAAAAAATGTAAACTCGTTGAGAATTTGATACGCAGTGTATATATATACTAGGTGTATTGTTTAATTTACAGATAAATAAATTAAGCATAGTTGTTTCATTATATAGTGGATATGGCAAATGCTTTGTATATTATCATGAATCAGATGACAATAAAAAGTCGTCTTACAAAATGACACTTAACAATGTAGGTGTCTTTTTTAATATATAATGGGACATATATATATATATATATATATATATATATATACATATATATATATATATATAAAAGTTAATGTAAGCTTAATGCTACACTTTTGATATGTGCGTGATATAGTTTGGAAAAGAGGAAAAATAAAATCATGTGCGGTTAAACAGCTCAAGCGCAGATAAACAATGCAATCAAATATGCAGATGTGGGAAATGTTGCAAAACGGTAACAACAAAAGGTAGCTTTTATCATGTAATTGAGACCATTTTCTTTGTTTTTGATAAGATATCAAGCATCTCCGTAATATATAAAGAACCAAATAAAATTATGTCGCATTAATCTGTTAAAAGTGAACAACTAACTTACGCCAAACTCAACAAAAGCGAGTAACATTACATTATTTGTATCGATACAACAACACAAATATTTGAAAATAAATAATTTGAATACAACATAATTTAAATTCATTTTACTTAAAGTAAGAAATTCATCATTAAAACTACAAATATACAAAATTAACATTCGGGGGACACCATAATTGAATAAACAAAGCAGGGAGATTCTGACAAGGAAGACGATTATCTGATCTTAGTGTTGAAAGTCTACAAACATTGTAGTGTCTGCTTCATATTTTTTACTTACGCTTATTACGTCTTGTGTTCGAACGTTTTATATGAAATTTAAAATAGAGTTAAAACGTACGGAAAATACTCTTTGTCACAGTAAAATGAGTTAAAATTTGATAAAAAGTTAAAACTTGATATTGAATGGTGTTCAATTAACTCAATATAAAAGCATTTTAAAAATGCTTTAAAGAATGAAATATATTACGGGTGTATATATATATATATATATATATATATATATATATATATATATATATATATATAAGTGTACCGTGCTTTTGACACAATTCGACTGCACATAAAATAAAATCGGAACAAAGTAATGTAAGTCGATTCGGATGAGAAAACAATGATATCAAATATAAGAGCTATAGAATAATTTAATAGTGTTAATAATGTAATTCAAAATTTATTCGGCTTCATGTGAGAAACAGGGATTGCTAATGTCGTTTATTATACGCACAAAAAGAACTTATCATCCTAGTGAAAACATATTTATTAGGTTCCTGTTTATCGAGCACCCCAGAGCACTCTAGGATACAGTATTGATAATATTACGTAAATATTGCGACACCATTATCAGTACAGGTAAAATTGGATAGGGTTAATAATTTAGCAGGACGCTTTCAAAGTAATTTATTTACATGCGATTTAGAAATGACTTTACTATAGTCAATCTGGAAGCCAACTCATGGTACTGTCTTCCAAATGCGGACGGTGTTAGAAAATAAATTCTGCTCAAGGAAATTTAGATTTGTTTTTGTCACAGATAGAGAGCAATATATACCTTTTGTACCACACGATCCACGTCGGAGGAGAATGAATTAAGCACACTCATTTCTTTCTCGGCCTTTGAATGTTGCCATAAATGATAATGTCATTCGCATTGATGTCGACGAATTATGGGAGAATCTGATTCGTATATAGTCAATAAAGATCACGAAATGAGTAAAAATCAGAATGGATGTTGGAAATACGCTAGCGTTAATAATGTGAGCTTCGCATATCTTTTCATCGCCGACTTCTTTTAATAAACCATATCGCGAAAAAAGTTGAAAATATTTCGAGGTAGGCCTATATGTCAAATCCTATCAAATTATTTATATATGACAAGAGCTATTGCTATAGAATCAAAGTCATCTTTAATAGATTCACTCATCCTGTGTAATTTTATAGTCAGCACATCAGCTGTTGAACTCTCAAAATGGAAACCATATTGCATGTCGCCGAATAGGCTGTTGATTTTAGATGAATGACAACTTTAATAATTAACACAAATTCAAGTCGCTTACTCATGGCGTAGATGAGGTCGGTTGCTCTGTACTTGGTGCAGAAGATCGATCATCTTACAATACTGGGTAGACTGTTGAGGTTTTCCTAGATGTTAAGACACAGATTAAAGAACTTTGCAAGTTTCAGAACTAGTAAGAATTGAAGTCTTTTGTAGAACTGAGCTTTGATTTTTGGCAATGTCTGTTGTTTCTTAAAAAGCTTCGAAACATTTCCGGTAGATATATAGATATCGCTCAGAACGGTTTCAGTCCTGAGATTAAAATCTGGTGGGTATGCAAATATTATTACACAGGCTGGAGTCCTGTGTTACATTCTTAGCGAAAGGTTTGGGTTTGTCGAATGCTGAGTAATAAACTGATGCACTTTTATGTGATTTGCATTAGAGATTAGCATCTGTTCAAAACGCTGTTATTATGCGCCAAAAACCATAAAAAACTAGCCCCTGCTTAGCTACTCTAGATTTGCCAGTGAGGATAAAAAAAAACTATGTCACGTTTCATACAGCGTTTAGATTCTAACATATTATACAGCATTCATAATGGGGCTATTTGTGTCTAAACATCTCTTTGGTTTAAAGCAATTAAATTGGTGCATATAAATTTGTAGTTACATTAAGATATTTACTACTACTGGTTATTTAATTTTCACTGGTTATAAGCTAATTAGTAGAATAGATTTTCAAACCTGTTACCAAAATAGCGTCCATATTTTTTTGAAAGCCATCGTTGAAAATATGATTGTTTTTTTGTATAAATGCAAGTTTTATAGACACATCAAATAAATACATGCTGATAATTAATAATAAATAGTTTATGGAAATGATACTATATAATAATTATAATGGGTTGATTATATGATCAGATGTAGTTTGTATTACGCTATAGTTTATGTTTTTTTTATAGTTTTATAATTTTAGGTGTTGGATTTTTTTCCTTAAGAATATGGTTTGCAACAGTTTTGATTATTAATTAAAATAAAGTGTAAGCGATAAAATTCTAAAGGTTGGGAGTAAAACCGCATTGTCGACTATGGTAAAATATAATTAGAAATTATGTAAAATTTTACACGTTTGTGTCTAAAAATTCTTACGTGTTTGACTTAATTATCCTGCAGTTTGCGTTATACTCTACTTCCGATTTTACAAGCTACGCGTTTCAGATTTTGCAATTTCAAACAGAAGCCACATTCAATACTAGATCATGATCCACTGTTAATGTACAGTACAGCATTACATTCATTTTTCGTTTTGAAATCATCTTAATGTCATCGTATTTCTGATAAAGTTATAAAACGCTTTGCTGCATAAACTTCGATTCCGTTACAAATCGACAAAAATAACCTTCTAAGATTGCTTTAATGAACTCTGTAAAATCGCTTTTAAAATATCAGTGTTCAAAGAATATTGGGAAATGAACTGAACTAAAAAAGAATCGGTTCACCTGTCTCCCTTTGTGTGTTAGCATATGTGAATCATTAATCGGTCTCCTGGTTGTACACCAAATCAAATATCAATACTATTTCTTACTAAGTGTATGGATTTAGAAAATACCATTCTTTTACGGATATTCTTACAGTTATTTTCTTAACGGCATATCATACACTGAACAAGGAAGATATATCATATAATACAGTGAACGAGGAAGACATATCATGTAATACACTGAACACAGGTGTAATATAGAGCAGCAGAGTTTGATATATACAAGGTTTTGCATTATGTTCTATCATGAAAATTTATCCGTATTTTATTTTTGGACGAATGCTTACCATAAGCATATCCTTCGAAGCAAATAGTAGGAGTCAGTTTATACTGCATGTTAGTATATCTAAACATCATTGTATAAAATACTAGCAGTTCAACCCGGCTTGGTGTCAGACCTTTGTACTGTTCATAACTTGTCCTACGTGTGAATACTATTTATGTAAAATTTAATATGTTTAGACTAAAAATTGTCTGAAAATTTTGTAGACACCAGGGAGGTAATTCTTTTTGCGTTGACCCCAATGTTGACCCCTTAACATGTATTATTTGGGTTTCAAATTAAAATAAAATGTTTTACCAATGCCCAAGTTACCTACATCTAAAATTACAAATGTTTAGACTCAGAATTGTTAGAATCTGCAATGATCAACTCTTTTAACGTTGAGCATTTGGCAGCAAAGTTTTCGCCCCCCCCAAAGTATTAACATGCTTGTCACATGTCTGAATACCCGTTATGTATATATTTTAAATGTTTAGACTCGAAATTGGCTGATTAATTTGCTAAAAACCGCAAGGGTAATATGTTCTGCACTTTGACCCGTTGGCAGCTCAAAGCTTCCACCGATATTGATTAAAAACTTGTTCTTTCTCTGGCTACATTTATGTAAAATGTCAAATGTTTAGACCAGAAGTAATTTGGTAGAGACCGCAGAGGTAATTATTTTAAAATTTTGATTCCAGTTTTGACTCCTCAACATTTACTTTTTTGGTTCAAATAAAATTAAAAATTTGATAAATTTCCAAATAACTTATATTTAAATTTCAAGTGTTTATACCCAAAATTTGCGGAGGAGTTTGGTAGAGTTTTCAGAGGTCAATTGTTGAACTATTCCCCCTGATAGCCAACTTTCTGGCCGAAAACCGATTAAAAAGATTTTGCCGAATCTCAATATCCCTTATTTTAAATATCGAGTCGCTAGACTCTAAATTGGTACAGTTAAGTAGGTAGGGAAATGTGCACACACAGACACACACATACACGTTCACTTTTATAGATATATAGATTGGTGTAGTTCAGATTATGGTCAGTGGAACTTTATTATTGATGTGTTTTATAAATAATACATATGAGGCGATCGTGTCTTTTAACAAATATGCATACTTTTCATTGTAAGGGTTATTACTCATAGGAACTATGGGCGTTTTTATAAATATGCAAATCAATGCCTTTAAATTGAACGACAATTCATATTATCTGTGACGTAGTAAATAAGGACTCTAACACGTATTCATTGTAGAATAAGATTATTAAATTTAATAATCGGGTATCATGTTATCAAAAAAGTATGGTGAGGTGCGTCAAGCCATTAATGCATAATTCTGTAGCACATAGATTTAAATTTAGTTATGATAAATACGTTTATAATAGTGCGGCAACTTACTTTTATATTTTTAACGCATCTTAATTGTAAAGGAAACACTAATGCAATTCAAAAATGAGATGCTGCTCAGAAAGAGTTCATTAGTAAATGACTTGGCTTAGAGAAAATTATTGTATATTATAGAATACTTGTTCTAATTGCACTTTTAAATTTATTTCACTTTTTGTTTTCGGAATCAGATTAGCAAAAAAATCAAGCCATGTAATTAGAAGAAAATAGTAAAGAATGAAAATGACGTTTTTCATAATCAAAACATAAATCATTGGAACATGCCAGTTTACGTGGCTACATACGCAATAAATCTCATAGTGACTGTAAATTGCTCCATTCCAATGTCTTCTGAATATACAGGAACTGTCTATTTTATTACATAATGTAACGCCATTGTGTGAGCATACGTTACTATGCAACATGAATCTAATGATAATAAGGCGTACAAATGTTCATTTAAATAATTAAGTGAGCTACTCATTTAACATGGTAATAATCTCATTACACAATGTTTCTTATGTTTTTGTGTGTGAAACTAAGAAATGATTTAAAGTTTCATAAAAATCATGTAATTAATTTTTATTAAATGCGTCCGTATTTTTTACGTCTGTAAAATTTGCAGACGTAATCATTTTTAAAATATAAGTAGCAATTTCTTCATCAAACTGAGAGACACTTATGTTAGATTATGTCTAATCGTAGTATTAATACAAGCAAGAAAAGTTTGTAATAGACACTGTTTTATTACTATAGTATTATTTGTAGTAGCAGTAGTAATTTCAGTTGTTGTAATATATGAAATTTTGGAAGTATTTTAATAGTGCTACAGGTCGTGATACTTTTCAACATTGTAATTGCAATAATAATATCTACATTCGCCATAATAATTATACTTTATATAGAATTGATGATATTAGCTACAAACGTAAGTATATCTATCCTATTATGATCAGCTTTATACTTTCAGCTCCAGAAGAAAGTTTTTGCGGAATTGTTAATTTTTATTTCAAATGATGTCTTTTCAAATAAGTTTTCTGCTATAATACATTTACTGTTCACATCATTTTACATAGCATTTCTATCTCTATCTAATTAGTGAAATTACAATCGTTTTTAAACAATTATATTTTTCTGTGCAGAACGTTGCACACAAAATAGAAAAAAGAAAACCCCCACACTTTTATTTCAATTCAAGCTCGGCCGAAAAGCTACTAAAACAGGTATCTATATCAACGAAGGTGTTGGCCCAGAAACAACTACTGAACACTCAGGTCACAGTTGGTTTAGGAAATTCAGTAGAGGGACCAAAAGTCTTGGAGATAATGGTCGCCAATCGGATGTTGACAGAGATCAATTAAGAACCTAAGTCGAGCCAATCCACGCACAACTGTTCGAAAACTTGCTCCTAATGCATACAATGATTTCCAACAACTTGCGAAGGACTGGAAAGGCGAATAATACTTTATAGATGCATGACACAGAAATTGAACGACAGGAAAAAAAAATACCGTTATAAAGTGCTATTCTCCGTTTCTCGGTACTTATTAAACACTTAAATAATTTTTTAATGAAATTTGTTTCAAATTAAATTTAATAAATAGCCTGAGAGCTTGTTTTATTTATCATTTAATGATGAAAAAATGCGTTCATAACGAAATAGAAGACTAAAATATTAATTGAACATGCATTTGGTTTTTGAAAAATTCAAATCAAATACAAGTAAAATATTGTGTAACAGTGGCAACTAGTACAAATATAAAAATAGCAAGGCACAGAAATTTTTATTGAAAAACATGAAATGAAACTCATATGATAACAACTAGTTACTTGATTAATAACTTTTGCGCGATTTACACAGAAATGTTTGTAGCTATTAAATAATGATAGCCATGTAAAAAAAAAACAATAAATTATCGAAATCAATATGAATTCATTAATCATTGAATTATGATGTTTTTCTCTCCGTGTGCAATATATCCCAGTTCAGTTAATTAGTTTGTATTATTGGCCTCCGTGTATAGCCCACCTTTGTCATATGTATCTCTCTTTAAATCTGACACTGTTTTCGTAATGATTGTTATGTCTGTAGAACTATTCCATAAAATACCCTTAGTATTTCCCTTCCTTAATCCACACACAGCAATGCTATTGGTCGAGAGCCAGAGACATGTTATATCTTTAATAATATATATATGAAAGTTATGATTGAATAAGTTACATGTAGATTACTTATTAATAACGTACGCATTTATGTGTTGATATTGTTATAAATAATGTTACCTATACTACATTGTCTCTCTCCTTCTCTCTCTCTTTCTCTCTCTCTATATATATATATATATATGTATATATATATGTATATACATATATATATGTCATATATATATATATATATATGACATATATGTATATACATATAATTATAAAACTCAAATGACTTTGTAACGTGTGATGTAACGCACTTTATGGTTTACGACATCCGGTTGCGCATGTGTGCATATACATTAACCCATAACAACGTAAACAAATAAGCACAAATCGCTTCTGTTGCAGATTTTTACCTACGCACTGAAATATTAACCTTATTATTCGAAATTATAATTTAACATAGGAAGTTTTGCAACTATGCTTTATTACAACTATACTGTCGCTATTTTCTTACAACTAAACAACTTAACCCGTTGATAAACATAAGAATAACTGTAGTAAAGCCAATACTACTACTATTTATCCGTTCGTTTTCCTTCCTTCCTTCCTTTTTTTGTTTATATTTCTAGATACAAAATAGTTGTGTGAGAACGGTGAATTTGTTGACACATTTAGTAATCTGTTTCAATATAAGTTTTATTTTATTTTATTTATTAAGGTTACTTTTTATCTTCAGGTGTTATTATTTTTATTTTTTTTTAGATTTTAAGTTTCTATAACTTGGTTGAAGAATTCCAATATGGGTTATTCATCCTTATATTTCTCATCGGTAGGTTAATGTGCGTTTTTGCTGCTAAAAGACTTTGGTAGGTGTTTGATTCGTAGGAAACTCATGTTTAATTTCGATTTTTGAGCGAATATGGAGGAATTTTTTTCCTGTTTTAGTGATCCGTCCATGATGTTTTTTTTTTATTTTAATATACTTTTAAAGAAATGTTTCTGTATGTCCAAAAAACCCTATTAATCGGTCAGTCTAATATATATATATATATATATATATATATATATATATATATATATATATGTGTATATATATATATATATATATATATATATATATAGTGGTTTCTGTAAAAGTATTAAGACGCTACAGACGGCCAAAAAAAAGCGGTTGTGTAGTCGAAACAATAATGTAACTTAACAGAAGGATACGGTAATAAAAAAATAAAACGAATATATATATATATATATATATATATATATATATATATATATATATATATATATACACTTCCGAATAGTGTAATGCAATAGATCTACTTGTATGGAAATCCAGAGATTATTAGTTTTACAACATATTGACAGTAGTATTTTATAAAGACAATCCCAGCTCAATATACAAGATAGAGCAAATGAATCATAAATAAATAATTTAAATTATATGACGTGAAATGTTTACGTTTCACATCTAGAATATGTGTATTTGCTCCGCTTCTTATTTTATTTGATCTTCACCCTGTGGTATGCTTGAACAGCGAAATCTCCGATCTGTCAAGATTTTTCCTTCTTGTTAGCTATTATAACATCTTCTTGCTTGGAAAGGCGTATCTGTTTGTACATCTATGTCCCATAAGATTTTATGATTTTCGTTTTAAAGTACTGCTGCCTGTTTGTGCTAGGTAAATAAGAAAAGCTTAACACCTCTCAAAAACATACCGTTTCAACCAGTGATTAATCATACATGACAACAAAAAATAGAACTAAAAGACTATATCTCCTTAGCCCATAGGTTTTTTATTTCTACCCATCTACTCAGAGGAGAAAATATTACCAAATTGTAATAGTTTATAGCTAATTTTCTAACCACAATAAACATAGAAAACCATAATTAAAAGTGTTTTTAAGTTTTTAAAATATAGAGTAAGGGAAATTATATATTGGTTTAAAATGAAAAGGCTGACCCATTATTCGGAAACCCTGAAAGACCTAGGAAATACAAGAACACTATAAAACAACGACACGAATTTTTCGAAAATGTTGGACTAATAATTGAAGTTTACCAAAATAAAAAAAGACACCCAATTCTGGAGACAGTTCTTTGAATCCTAATTCTGAATCTTTCGTCACTTATCAAAAGCCGAGTATGCACCTATTTTATATACACAAACAATCTAATCATCCTAAGTCAATAATTACGTCGATATCTCAAAAATGGATATCAAATCTATCAGCTGACGAAAAGGCGTTTGGCGAATATCGACGTTTTACAACAATGCTTTAAGAAACAACGGATATAAAAAAGTATATAATAATCTCATAACAAAACAAACCGCCCCCTATACAATTGCAAACCAAAAACAATTTAATAAAAATTGAAAGATAAATCGTAAGAAAGTTATATGTTTTAATCCTCCATTCAGCTCTTATGTAAAAATCAACATACCCTAAGAACTTTTTAGAATAGTAGAAACATCCTTTTAGTAACCACATAATATAGTACAATACTAAACCCACACTTCATAAAATATCATTCTCTACAAAGTCAAATATAGCACAGGCAATAATTTTAACGAATATGAAAATTAAACAAGTTCAGAATATTTCCCTTATTTTATACCTAGTAATAAATGTAAATGCCAATATAAGGATGAATGTCCTCTTAATAACGACTTCATACACAAATATATGTTATATACTTGCACAGTAACGGTATTGCCGAAGCATAGGAACAACTAATTCAACAGGGCAATTAATTAATCAAATCCAAACATCCCGGGCATATATATATATATATATATATATATATATATATATATATATATATATATATATATATATATATATAAAGAGAGAGGAAGAGATAGATGGAGAGAGAGAGTTGCATATAGTCAAGAATCTAATAACAGCGACATTACAAAAGAGCAAATATATTAATAATATCATTTCTAATATACACCCGCAGAACATTAGCCAGCGCTCACCTTGCAAATCTTCAGAATTTCAAACAACCCAGCTCCTTAACATAAGATATAACGATCCTTGGATGTATACACTACTAGAAAATTATGAGATATTTAAAACATTCTCGTATATAGGGGCAACTTTAAACTTAATAAAATTATGAATTTTTAGGACGAGCTAGTGTCTAAGTGTAACCAACTCAAAATAGCATAGATTATCCGTAAATTTTAACTTGTAAAAACATAACGCACACTACTTATTACTTTTTAATCAAAAACTAAATTGTAGGACATGTTGAGATAATTTTTTTAACTATGGTGGGGGGCATTCTATTTTACTTATGTACTAATATATTCTTATTGCAATACTATGTAGTAACTCGCCATACACGCAATTACATATATTTTTAATCCCAGCCCACAAATTTCACTTCTAGGAAGTTGCAGTAATACTATACTAAATTTGCTTTAACACATCTTAACTAAGACTTTATAAAGCTGAATTTGCATACGCATGAGTAGATCATGTATTGCCAACTGGAAAAAATATTTTCCCACTTTAGATATTTGACTATAAAATCATAATACTAAAAGATGCGTCATCTTTGTGTATTAGTTAGCAACCCTGTTTTTGAAGGCATTTTATTTATTTATTTGTAATTAATAATGATGTTAAAAGAAAAAAATCCCCTTTTCTTGTAAGAAAAACATGAGATTCGAACATTGTAAGCAAGTTCATAATTAGATTCAGAAATGGAATGTGGAATTTCGCATTGTTCAGTTTCACATAAAATAGTTTAGATATGTTGTTGGAAAATGAATTTTGATTTTTCAATTCTTTTTAGGAAAACTGAATTAAAATAAGGTCAGCTAGAAATTGAAGAGCAGTGCAATTTACATATGTTGAAAAATAGGTTAGGAAAAAATAGGAGTGAGGATTCTTTGTCTGCAAAAATGGTTTGGAAACGTGCCGAAGTAGGCATGTTCAGGTCACGTGGGTCGATCACGTTTTTGGACTCACGCTTGACTTTATGGCTTCAATGAATTCTCAATATAGGAGCTAGAGTCGAAGACGAGTTAGACAGAGTTGGAGACTACAATTGGAGACAGAGCTGACATGATCAGCGGAGGGTCCGTTTAGAAGCGAAGCGTTAGAAAGTTTTAAACATGTAGAAACAACATCGACTTCCTGGATGTCATCATCATTTCAACCGGTCAAATGGAATAAAAGAACATCTCATATTTTTGTAAATCCCGTCTTCGTGTCATCATTCTACCAAATAGAAGGTAATGTGAAATCATCGATATTAATGAACTTTGTATAACCCATCTTAAGTAATGTGTTCCCTACTCTATCATGAGTAATGTGTCCCCCTCTCCATCATGAGTAATGGCTGTCTACTCTTTTGTGTTATAAGAACTGATCATCTTCTCCTCGCAATATGTGTTTTAAGAAGAAACATCACAGGTGTGTATACATGCGTCTTTCTTCTCTCTCCTCTCACCAATGTGAATGCCCCAATCCTATCTCTTAAAAAGACCCTATCTCTATGCAACACTATTATCATTGTTGTCATCATCATTATTATTAGTCTTGTATTACTATAAACATTATTAGTATTATTATTATTAGTAGTAGTATAAGTAGTATTATTTGTATTATTATTTTATTATTATTAATGTTATTATTAAAATTATTATTAAGATCATGAAAAATGATATTTGCTATAAATATTTAAATTAATCATAGATTTAGTTGCGAAATCTCTCTTTTAATGTTCTTTCTCTTCACCCCTTTAATTCCCTATGCATGATTACTCTATTTTTATCTTACCTTGTCGTTTCTTTGTTTCTTTTCCTTTTTTCTTTTCTAGTTTTTGTATATATCTTACATTTGGCTCTCCCAAAACTGTCTTTTTAAATTTTAAAATAAGAGTTCAGCTAATTTATAATTATAATACAAAATAATTTATTTAATTATTGACTTATTGCATCCATTTCTTTGTTTATTTTGCTACATAAATTGTTTTTATTCACAAACTTTTATTTGTGTACATAAATTGTTTTTATTCACAAACTGATTTTAATTTGAAGTGGAATTTGAAACTCTTCTAATATCATTAAAAAGAAAATATTAAATAGATATATAAAAAAATTATATGTTTATCATAAAACAGCTTCACTGAACGAATATATTTACGGGACTCATCACTAAACAAAGAAGAAACAAAGAAACTATGCCGACTTCAGATTCTTACCTTGTGCCGTTGGACATTAATAATACGAATTGGGCACCTTTAACTCACAGCTAACAAAGACTGTCACTTAGGATTTTACCATACAAGATTGATACGAACTTCTATATCCTTTTCAGATTGAATAAACATATCATTTCCCTTACTCTATGTTTTAAAAAAGTTAAACAATTTTTATTATGATTATCAATGTTTATTGTATTTAGCAAATTAGGTATACACCATTATAATTTGTTAATATTTTCTCCTCTGAGGAGATGGGTAGATATGGAAAACTTATAGGTGTAGGAGATATACTTTTTGAATACTATTCTTTGTCTTGCAAATAATAAAAATGCTAGATTAGAAACTTAACCATTTTACGCTATAGAATTTAAATTACTAATTTATGATATACGTATGTATATATGTATACATATATATGTGTGTATCAGTGTGTGTACGTATGATATTGTTAGTTTCATGACGAACCCTTATTACTTTTGTGTCAGTGTTTGTTCTACGAACATGAAACTTGATATAGAGAGATTTGGACATGAGGAAACATTCAATTGGTTTTTCAGCAGGTAAATATAGCTACAGTTGGAAGTCGATTTTAAGTGTTTTTCACGTATGCGCAAATAAACATTCATACGTTAAAGTGAGTTGAATTGTAACGTTTTCTCATCGATTTGGCGATAAATCAAACGGTAAAGCTAAGGCTGTTTTGGTTTCGAATCTTAGCTTATGCTACTCAAGACATTGGATTTACTATTAAAATAACTAAGATATTGTTAGTAAAATATACTAATTTATAGAGTACTGACTTTAAAACTATAAATACGTCATCTACATGAATTTCAAAATAAGAAACTGATATTAAATCATCTTGCATAAATCGCCCGTCAGTTTTTGAGTGATATAACGGAGTCAAGGAAAACAGGGAATCTGCGAGGGGTTATGAGAGTTATTGGAACAGAAAGCAAGTCAGAACATTAGTGTTGATTGGCTAAATAAAGAATTTCATAGATAAGGGCGGATGTGTACCGATAGAGACAATAAGCACATAGTTTGATATCAATGTGTGAACAGTACACACATTATTCACGAGGAACTGAAGATGCGAAAGATTTGCGGAAATTTGTCCCAGTGCTGCCAGAGAAAATCAGAAAGAAGTACATTGTTACGGAAGCAGGGAGATGATCATGCTAGCTAATAAAGCTAGATCCCGCAGTTCTTTATGGTTTGATGACATATAATAAAAGCTAGATCTATTGCTATTACCCATAGACCAAGAGACAGAGTTACCACTGGAATCATTCTGTCTCTCCCAGGCCCAAGAAAGCCACACACGCAAATCCACCCAAAAACTGATTTTTTCCTTTTTTGGACAGGTCGGACATGAGTCTGATGGCCCAGGTCCCCACTGAACAGGAATTAAACAAGGAATACTCTGTTGAGGTTTTACGTTTAAGAAGCGATTCCGTCGGAAGAGGCCTTTTCAAATCGGGCTAGCGGCATTTCCACCATGAAAATGAACCAGTCCACAACTGCATCCTTTCACAGACTGTGACCGAGATGGGCATCAAGACAGTTCTTCACCCTCCTTATAATCTATATTTGCTCTTTGTGAATCTGGGTTTTGAAACTTTAGTGGCTACCGTTATGAGAAAATCGAGGAAATGAAAGAGGAAGTAAGAGGGTCGTTGACACATTAACACAAGAGAACTTCCGTTGTGTTTCTACAAGTTGTTTCAATAGTAGAACAATTGCAGTTCAGTCGAGAGAGATTCCTTCGAAGAGGATTAGTGTTTTATGTGTGTACAATCAATAAAAGTGACTGGAAACTTATTTAAACATCTCGTACATCCCGTGTATAGGATACCATACTGCGCAGCTGTAATCCAACTGACTTCAACAATAATAGTATTATAGGTTGTTTCAAAGTCAAAAAGTAAACACATACAGCAGATGTGCTTAAAGTTATATCTCATAGCACTAGCAAATCTCTCGACGGAGGCCACCTTTCTAGGGCAATTTCTCTTGACATATCTAAGGTCTTTGATAGGGTATTACATAAAGGTTTACTTCATAAGATCTCTAGCTATGGTATAGCTGGAAATGTCTTCTTAATTATTAAATCATTTCTTTCTGATAGGTTCATAAGAGTAGTAATTGAGGGGCAAAAATCAGAAGCTCACAGTATTAATGCCGGTGCCCCTCAGGGGTCACTCCTGGGCCCAACTCTTTTCCTGATCTACATTAATGATCTTCCAAATCACATCCTTACATCATTTGTAGACATTTATGCTGACGACACTTCCATTTATGGTAACGCATCTAAGACAGTAAACGACCAAGTTCTCTCCAATTCTCTCTCCTCTGATCTTGAGCACGTAGTACAATGGGGAAAGGAGTGGTTGGTTACTTTTAATGCATCTAAAACCAAGCTTCTCTCTTTACATCATCAACATTCTGATCCACATCTTGCATCAATTGAAATGAATGGCTCTCGTCTTCAGGAGGCCTCAAGTTTTGACAAGCTTCTGGGCTTGACCTTTACTCCTGATCTTAAATGGAACACGCACATCAAATCTCTTGCCAAGGCCGCTGGAAAAATGGTTGGATCTTTCTATCGATCCGGTAGATATCTCACTTCTGATGCTATTATCTATCTATATAAGAGCCAGGTACGTCCAAAGAAATGAATATTGTTGCAAATTCTGGGCAGGAGCTGCTAGAAAGGACTTGTCCTGCCTTGATAGAGTTCAAAATAGACTTCGTAGCCTCGTAGGAGATGTCCTATTCTCTTCCTGGCAACCTCTATCTCACAGAAGAGATGTTGCGAGTTTGTCTCTGATGTATCGTTATTTTCATGGAAGGTGTTCAACTGAGCTTCAATCTATGGTCCCCCCTCGCCAAACTTTCACAAGAAACACTCGTCTAGCTGTACACACTATCAATAATTCCCCCCACTCTTTATGTGTGCCTAAACCTAAACGAAGATTCCATGAACAAAGCTTCTTTATTTGAACTGCACGCCTGTGGAGTTGTCTTCCGGTTTCCTGCTTTCCGGCTGACTGCAATATGGTTGTGTTCAAGTCTAACGTAAATAAGTGCTTGATGAGCCGTTCTATATAAGTTATCAAATTTACCAAATTTTCATTACTAATGATTACTATATTGTCCAATGTCTACTGTACACTCTTTAACCCGTATACTTGAGTGGCCTCTTTACCTTGATAAGTGGTGATGCTTATGTAAAAAATACCTGTGAGACCGTTTTTGACTTAATCAAATTCTCTACATCGTTAGTGGATTCCTGAAATCAGCATTCAATTTTCGAATTTATATCATATCGGCGGGATATATACCTATAATTATACTTATTTTTCATATCTACATACACAAGTGTTTCATCATTTCGGGAGACATCAGTGCAGGATGTTACGATTACCAACGAGAGGGATGTCTGAACCAGGCAATGAAGCCATCCCTGATTCCCTTAGCAAGGAAAAAATAGACGTAGGCAACGTTAACCCTGAGGAATAGGATCCTGAATAGAAGTGTGCGTTCTATCCCAACAATTATCAATGGACCAGAGGTCCTCTTGTTAGCGTCAGACAAGGCCAAACTATTTGCAAAGAACTTTGCAGCTAATTCTACCCTATGCGACGGAGGCCATCAACTCCCCATATTTCCTCCTATAACACAGATACTTACGAAACTATTTAAGCGCTGCCTTAAGGAGAAGTGCATTCCGACTCCCTGGAAGACCTCATCAGTTTGCCCTGTATTTAAGAATTCAGGTGATAAGTCATATCCCTCTCAGTACAGACCAATAAGTCTCCCGTGTGTTATGAGTAAGCTGATGGAATCCATATTAAATAGAGAAATAGTCAACCACCTCAGCAGGAATAACCTTCTTAGTTACACACAATATGGTTTCCGCTATGCAAGATCTACCGCAGATGTGCTGACGGTTATATCCAACAGGATTAGTCAATCTCTTGACAAAGGCTTCCTTTCTAGGGCAATTGATTTTGACATATCAAAGGCCTTCGACAAGGTATGGCATAAGGGTCTACTTCACAAGATTTCCAGCTACGGTATTACTGGAAATGTTTTCTCAATCATTAAATCATTTCTCTCCGATAGGCTCATAAGAGTAGTGGTAGATGGACAAAAATCGGAGGCCTGCAATATAAATGCTGGAGTCCCTCAGGGGTCAATCCTGGGCCCAACTCTCTTCCTGATCTACATCAATGACCTCCCTAAACACATACTTAAATCATTCGTTGACATCTATGCTGATGACACGACCATCTACGGCAACACATCAAAGGCTGTAAACGACAAAGTTCTCTCGGATTCTCTCTCCTTTGATCTCGAGAGCGTGTTTCAGTGGGGGAAGACGTGGCTGGTTACCTTTCATGCATCCAAAACCAAACTTCTATCCTTACATCATCAATGCGCTGATCCCCATCTGGCATCAATTGTGATGGATGGCTCTCATCTGGGTGAGGCCCCGTGTTTTGACAAGCTTCTGGGTTTGCCCTTTACTCCTGATCTGAAATGGAACAAGTACATAAAGTCTGGATCTTTAACTCTTTTAATTTCTAATACTTACTAAGTAGACTTAAAATTATAAATTGCATATATACTGTTATTTCATAAATTGAAATCTTTATGAAATCTGAATCAATTTAAATGTGACAAATATTGAGTATGTGATATATAACTTCTAGAAATGGTTTAGTTCTTGACTAACTTTAATTTAATATTTTATTATTGTCATAATTATAATTATTGTAATTATGGTTAAATCTGAATAATATTATATTTGTAGTTTTAATTATTAGTTTTATGCATACAGTAATTATGGATTTTATTCACAGTATTACTTTTATAGCTATCATTATCATCATGGATATTATTAGTATTATTATTATTATTATGTTTATGTTTATTATGTTTATTATTCGTATTATTATCATTTATTTTATTTTTGTATTTTATGAAACATATTTAATTCATCAGTTGCATTTATTTATTTTATTTTTTATTTTTCGTCATTAAATGTTTATCTTTTATTCTTTTGATGCTTATTATTTTTGTTATATTTTATTAATAATTGTTATTTTAATTTTATATTAAATTTATTTACAGTATTCTTATTTAATTGTATGTATGTATGCGGGTTAAATAATATGTTTTATACATATATATTTATGATTTTTATTACTGTTGTTCTCATTTCTTAAAAGTATATAAGTGTGTACATTTTAATAATTACATTGTAATTTCGCGGGCATTAAATAAAAAAATTTGCATTTCGGTAGATCTTGTCCTTTACGTATATTTTCAACGCATACAGTTGAATGAAAAAGTTGTATAATATTCTATAACGTTATGCGTAAAAAGTCATTTTTTTTCCAAAACCACTCCTTTTTTGAGATATATTCTTTGTTTTTTATTTTATTTTGTTTCATTATATATTGGAGCACAACCTAAAACTGTTTTAGGGATATAAAATTTTAAATCTAATACTTTATTATTTCATATATTTCCCATAATGTGTGTTGTTTTTAAAAGTAATTCTTTTTATTATTATTGATTGTTTTTCATTATAGTGTATTAGTGTTATTCTTATTATTTCTTTAGATTTTGATTTTATCTTTCTTTATTCCCTCTCTCCTTTTCTTTTATTTTGATATATACTTTTTATTCTTGAAATTTCTTTTAGTTTTCTTCTGTCTATATATATATATATATATATATATATACATATATATATATATATATATATATATATATATATAGCATATATTTTACATAATCAAGACATCATGCAATAGATTGAAAGCAACAAATAGTGTATTTCGTAATTAGTTACAATTATTTCACGACTCGGCATTAAGGCATTTTGTTGTTTGAAAATTTTCACAAGAACAGCATATCGTCAGAAGTATTGAATAAGAACCACTTTAACAATGAGCAGTATGAAGTCAATTTTCTTTACGTGGGTGGAAATACACGAGAAAATAGTTTACCTACATTTCACCATTCCAAAGTTTTGTTTAAAGAAAGCTTGCTTTACTCTGATTCGCGTGATATGATCTGCTGATTATACTATGCTGAACATTTCTGTAAACGTTTTTTTATGGATTTAAACTTGTATAATTAATGTAGCCTGAAAATGCCTCTCTTTTCTTGTTACTGATTAACAAAAAGATTATCATGAAGTTGCAGCAACATATAGATGCTTATCTAAAACAAGGAAAAGCATAATTTGTTCTTCTTCTATATAAATAATTATTTCATTTTCGTTAAATATTCATTGTTTGGTTCTCCTCTGGAAAATATAATCCTCGAATTATATATATGTATATATATATATATATATATATATATATATATGTATATATGTATATATATATATACATATATATTTATATATATAGTAAGCTCTCGAGTGTAATTGTGCTTTAAAAATAAACATTCATTTTGAATGCGCCCAAAAGACTTACTGCTGATTTTATATGTCGGTATTTTTTGGCGTGTATGGTGAAAATACTTCTCAAATGCGCCTGTGATGTGAGGCTGTGTTTTGTCTAACGTTATCATTTCGGAGAACTTGAATGCCTACTGGGGAGAACTTGAAAGCCTACGGGCGAGAACTTGAATGCCTACTAGACATAGTCCTCGAGTGTCTAAGGTCCCTCTGTACAGGGATTGCCAGAAAAATCTGGCATCAGGATACTTTTTCCATAGAAGTAAACCCTGACCAAATATTCAAAATCACATAGTATTCACAACCCAAATAATATCTCCTCACTACGGCTACTCCACAGCTTTTCCGATGAATGGTGCACCTTCTAAAAGTGATATTACCTCAAGTAATAGCACGATACTGGATAAATGAAAGAAATACTACAACATATAAAAATTGTTAATTGGGGAGAGGAAAATTATGTTCTCAATTCTTTACTAACTCAGTGTTTGAGAGATAAAGAACTTAAATGGAACATTCGATTATCTATGTATCTCATATAGAGCTCAAGTGTAAACCCCTGGATGTAGGCCCCTTGATTTCTGAGAACTTCGACTGAAGTAAAATAAAACAAAAAAGGGGATATATATATATATATATATATATATATATATATATATATATCTTCAAATTCTATTATGAACAATACGTAACGTCACGAGTATGAAGACGCAAACAGCATACATATTAAGAGAACGATAGTTTTGGAGGGGAATTTCATATTTGATGTGTTACACAGTGCGTACATAAACCGGTGTCGGATAATTTGAAAATAATCAAAATGCGTATTTAAAATATTCCCATTACAAAATCAATGAAACCCAGCTTTACACTCTAAACAAAGGTGACCTACCTAAACGTTTATAATTAAATGTTTATTGTTCGAATTTTTTTTTAAACGAGGTTAAATCAATTTGGGTAAAATTTACACTTTTCAAACTTGATATGTGATACTTTGATAGGTCTAAACTGTTTAACAAAAGTGGTTTGAAAGGTTTAAGAAAAAAAGGTCTCGGTTTTGATGAATTTGTCAATGGAAACATTTATGTGCCAGACACGCGAGATTAAAATCTGAAAGTAAAGAGGGAATAAAAAAAGGAAACGTAGTGGTAATAATGCGTAGCGGACTGAATGGAATGATGCAGTCGCGACGGCATGGTTTTTAAGTATCCCGTATGGGTGGGGGCAAAACATTCGGGGACAAAATCATACTAAATAGGAATGAGAGGAAATTACTCGGAACGACGAAATGACGGGAGAAGTTTTAAGTTATTTGGCAGTTACTAAATTGTTTTCAGATTGTGACAAAATGTGTTTCCAAATGAATGGGTGAGTGCGATGGAAAGGAAGAAAAAAAAATCAGACCACAGAAGAAAACGGTGAATTTCAAAAGACTAAGTAATATTAAAACATGATACAAGACTTATCTAACAACACTGTCAGTCACATGACGTATAGCCCTGTGAAATTTGGAAAAAAACAGTCCCAGCTGTTGTCGAGGTGATAGGAAAAACACTCATAAATACATGCAGACAAATGTTCTTATATGTATATATGCACACACACACATACATATGTATATATATATATATATATATGTATATGTGTGTGTATATATATATATTCGTTTCTTTCGAAATTACCAAATCTTTTCAGATTCGATAGATTAGAAAACGGCGACATATAGAGAAAAAGAAAGAAAAATAAGTTTTCTGTATGATACTACATTAGATAACGTATGTATATATATATATGTATATATATATATGTGTGTGTGTGTGTACATGTTAAAAATATTATATATATTTATATATACATATGAAAAGTAATATATATATACACACACATACACACACACATATATATACATATATATATATATATATATATATATATATATATATATATATATATATATATATAAAATCATCTTTATATTGTAAGGGATTTTATAATTATTTCGAGAGTCAACCATGATTGCTTATTGGAGAACATAGTTTTGCAAATGTAAATATGCTACTTGGATGATAGTTGGATAACACTTACATTTCATAGTTGGATTTCGCTGCAGTTTCTGTGTTACCTAATCGACTTTAATTTGTGTAGTGCGTCTGCTCATGTGGCAGTGTGCCTGCCTTAAAGGAAAAACATTCGCATTACAAATCCCTATTGATTAGTCCAAATAAGAGCAAAACTTTAATCTTTGTTTTGTGCTTTGTCTGCTTTCGTGTATAATGTGTGCTTTTACGTTATTTGACTGTGAAAATTATTATATATATGTGTGTGTGCGTGCGTGTTTATATATGTAGATATATATGTGCGTGTGTTCACAAAGTGTGGAAATAAAAAATTAAAAAAAAACGTTTATACGTGTTTTTGATATAGATGTACATAATAATAATTTGATAATATGGTGTAACTTAAATAGGGATCGTATAATAAAATTGTGGATTCTGCATTCACGCCTGGCATCCATAGAATGGCAATAGGCATACACTTTAATAAATACTTTTCATATCTATCTGCGTACGTATACTTTGATAATAATGTTTCAGTTTGAAGAAATATGGGATAATAAAATTATGGGGGGGTTGTTCGCGCCTGACCTCCATAGAATGAAAATATTTCACTTAGTCAGAAATCCTGTAGCAAGAGGATTTGAAGAAATAAATAACAAATAACAAAATATTCTGAAGTATATATATATATATATATATATATATATATATATATATATATATTATATAGACGTCACCATTATCAAGGCCGATAGGCCACTCAAGGATGAGGGTTAAAGAGTGTAGAGTAGTCAAAAGGACAATATAGTAATCGATAGTAATGGAAGTTCGGTAAATTTGTTAACTTAAGTGGAACGGCTCAGTAGAAACTTGTTCACGTTGGACTTGAAGACAACCATATTATAGAAAGCTGGAAAGCAGGAAAACGGAAGACAATTCCACAGGCGTGCAGTTCTAAGAAAGAAGCTTTGATCATGGAATCTATGTTTAAGTTTAGGTACAGATAAATAGTGGGGAAAATTATTGATAATGTTTTCAGGTAGTCTAGTGTTTCTTGTGAAAGTTTGGCGAGGGGGGGACCATAGATTGAAGCTCAGTTGAACACTTTCCATGAAAATAATGATAGAGCAGAGAAAACTCGTAACATCTCTTCTGTGAGACAGAGGTTGCATCGAAGAGAAAAGGACATCTCCCACCAGACCACGAAGTCTATTTTGAACCCTATCAAGGCAGGACAAATCTTTTCTAGCAGCTCCTGCCCATATGTGGCTACAGCACTCCATCTTCGGACGTATCTGGCTCTTATATAGATAGAGAATTGCATCAACAGTGAGATATCTACTGGATATTGCCTTTAGAATTTGAGAGAATATATAATTATTCTAACAAAGATCTTGTGAGCTGCGACGTTGACTGTCTGTGAAATGTCGCAGTCCACAAAAGCCAAAACTGGAGTTGCACCTTTATCATTTATACACATTGGAACTTGGGATTCAAAAGCACACGACCAACTTAACAAACGCAGCGAAAATCTCATTAACTAACAAAGATGAATCAAAAAAGAAATCCGACAGTTCTATGAATCTACTTTCGTCTCTAACAACGGATGTGATCGTCGCGACTAGCTATAAATCAAGTAAGAATTTTATACTCGCTAAGAATGTCGTAACAACAACATTACCTACCGATAAAAAAGCAATAGAACATTAAGCATGTAAGATAATAAATAATTATTCCCACAGCCAAAAAACGTCGCAGCTCATAAGAGCAATGAAACTAAAGAAACAAAAAGTTCCAAACTCACGTGTCGCCTTTACTTGGTCCTATCAGGTAAAGACATTTACAATCTATATCCGAAACCCGAGGGGCTTGCACGCGAGGTAAGCACGTTACCGACTGAGAAAACGCATTGCACGCAAGAACGTCTTACTAACGCATATAAAGCAAACCAAAACTAAATCGGACTAGAATGAACCTACTTGCGTCTCAAACGGGGAATTTGGTTGTAGTGAATAGCCGGTGGTTCATAAGTGTGTGTGTATATATATATATATATATATATATATATATATATATATATATATATATATATATATATATATATATATATACACTATCAAAAGTACCCGTCGGTGACTAGGTTCAAAAACAGCCTACAGAAAATTGACTCTTATTTATGAAAGTATGATAGGAAATGAAAAGGAAGGGTTGTAAGGAGATAGCTTCGAATTTGGGGGTATCAAAACCAAAGCAAAATATGATGAAAATAAAAATAAGATAGATAAACCCCATAATTTATTATGCCATACCTGTTCACACTGAAACACTTATCACAATATTCTGTGGATCTATATTAAAAAACCTTGTTAAACTTTGTGGAATATTTCCATTCTATGGAGATCAGGCGCGAACGCACACCCCCTAATTTTATTATACCATATTTCTTCAAACTGAAACATAATTATCAAAGTATACTTACGCAGATAGATATGAAAAGTCTTTATTAAGTGTGTGCATATTTCCATACTATGGAGGCCAGTCGCGAAGGCAGACTCCACAATCTTATTATATCATCCTATTTAAGTCAAAGCATACTTATCAAATCATTATAATGTACACACATATATATATATACTAAAAACACTTGTAAACGTTTTTATTTTTATTTTTTAAATTTTTATTTCCATACTTCGTGGACCAGGCGCGTACGCAGATCCCACACTTTTAATGAATCATCAATATGCCAGACCAAACATACCTATTCCTGTGTCTCTATACATCTTCTATCATTATATCTGATTGGTGTTTTATAATAGTCAACTATATAGGAGCCTATTCGTGACCAGACACAGACACAAACGTTCAGCTTTATATTATAGATAAACATATACTTATCCATATATTTATATATATACATACATATATACTTATATATATATATATGTGTTAGTTATATATAATGTATATATATATGTATATATGTATGTAGATATATGTGTATATATATTAGGGTAGGTCGATTTGCGCATTATGACTAGGTCTATGCAGAGAAAGATGTTAAATAACATTAAGTATAACAACACAAAATACTTTTTTTTCTAAAACTCCATCATTTTTTGCTAAAATGAATTTAAACATTGAAATACTCAATATGTTGCGTCTATGTCGCCGGGTGCCGGTGTTAAATCAAAGAATAAGCATATCATATTCATGCCGGTTTTGAAGAAAAAATATGAAGGGAGTATAAACAATACGTTTTTTTCTTTTGTTTGTAATATCTATTTTATTTTTAGAAAACTAATTGAGTGTCGATATAAAAAGACACCCTGCAAAATATTTCATTTAAAATGAAGTAAACAACTTATAAACAAGGGCTTTATTTCATCCGGTTAATATTTACGTCTACACCGCCAAGTAATCGGTTTCATTTTCGTATTCACACGTTTGTTTACTTTGTTAATCGGAGCTTAATTCAAATTTAGAAATTATTACATTTTGCATTTTATATCTTATCAAACATTAATTATTAAGAAAAGGAAAGGTTTATTTTAAACCTTTGTGTTATTTAATTTAATTATTCTTTATTTAAAAAAAACAACATTTTTCTTCGCAAGGCTATTTCGGTGTGATTTGACCTGTGTTTTCATACTGTTCGGTAAGTAAAACCATTATTATTTATTTTTTGATATTTACCAATCTTTTCAAATTTTATTTTTAATTCATGATTGCCATTGTTTAATTTCTTACAATATTATAAAATATTATTTTGCAGATATTTTTCTAACCATGAGTCGGAAACGAACTATTTCTACACGCAGTACTGATTCTACAAAATTTGCGGGCCCGCCTTCTCCATTAAATACAACAGAACCCCCTACTTTCCGTCAGGTTATTAAATATGGTTATAACATGGATGATTCTCACCCAAAGTTAAATAATTTGCCCTTTCTAAATTAATGGCAAATGATGTTAAATATATTGGGAAGGCAGTAAATTCCAGTTTGTCACTATTAACTGACACATGGATTCTGCATAAATTGCAGGACACCTGCTTTAAAAAAGCTAAGCAAATAAATAGAAACGTTTTATCCGCATATGCCAAAAGTCTTCTGGTCAATAAACTTGACAAATTATTTTACATTTCATCTTGTTCGTGTGACCTGCCAATTGCAAGTTGTCATGACAAAAATGTTAAATGCAAAAAAGAAAATTGTCAGTCAAAGCATATAGTCTGTACATGTCCTATATAAAAAAAGGTAAGTTTATTCTATTTTTTTAACTTTCTCTTGTTTTTTTTAAATAATATATATTTTAATGAAAATCATAGACATCTTAAATTAAATGAATTTCTATACTTGTATTTTATGTAAACTAATGAGAAAAGAAATTACAATTTTTGGACGTGAAATAGAATTTATTTCTAAGATCAACGTAGATTAGCATAAAAATTTGTCAAATTTTCTAATTCAGGTTCCTGTGGAGGAGAAAGAGTATTTCAAGGACCAAAGAAATAAAATAGGACCCAAAGGCAATTTTCAACTCGGACCTGTTGATAAAGCTGCAGTAGCAAAATCTACAAAGTTAACTGTATTAGGAGAAAAGCAAGTTGATTCATCCCCCCGCCTATTGCTTCAACATCTCATGACCCGATTATCATTCTGACATCAGAAAATAGTGATGGAACAGATGAAAGTTTTGAACCAGAGGAAGAGTGTAAGAGTATTTACAGCCTGATAAACATTCCTCGTTATGCCATTGAACTCATCAGAGGTGATGTCTCATCAAACCTAGGTGCAAGTCTTGCAAATGCTTTTCTTTTTGATCTACAGGCTGCGGGCCTTCTAAAATCAAATATTGATTTAAAAAAAAAAAATTTGATAAGTCCAAAATTGACAGAAAAAAAGAAAGATAAAAATAATGCCTATCAAAAACGTAATCAAAAATTAGAAATCTTGTCTGCATTGGTGTTGATGGGAAACACGACAAACACACTTTATTTTACATGGAAACTGTCGGTGAAAAAGGAAACAGAAATCGAAGAAAAGCTAAAGGACAAGAGCATCACTTGACATTTACAAAAGAGATGGGTTGTGGAAGTAAGGGGGTGTATCTTACACATAGAATGATCCCTACTGTTGGGGCAACTGGTGCTGTTCTGGCAGATGAAGTTCGCAAAGTTCTAGAACAGTATGAGAGTGTCAATACTTTAAAGGCTGTCCTTTTAGACAACACAAACACCTAATAATGTATGCAAACCAGGACTAGTTTCCTCACTAGAAAACAAGTTGCATAGAAAAATACACACCATTGGCTGTTCTATACACCGGAATGAGCTTCCTTTTAGGACATTATTTAAATCCCTTGATGGAAGTGCACGAAGCCCAACATCATTTTCGGGTCAACTCGGAAAATTGTGTGCCAACAATTACCATCATTTACCCCAAGTTTTTTTTTTACCAGTGAGTAGTCCTCTAGAGGGCAGGTATTCTGAACTAACAGAAAATGATCTCACTGGTGACCAAATACTACTTTTAGAGTATGCTGTTGGTATTTCAAGGGGTAAAGTAGACCCTCAGTATGCTGCATGGAGAATCGCACCTTTAAATCAGGCAATATTGCTTACCCTGGCAATACGATTAATGTGTATGTGGACCCGTAAAATTTATCCATCTGAATTGACCAGAAAAATGCGCCAGCTAATAAGTTTTATTGTAGAAGTTTATGCAGTAAACTGGTTTGAAATTAAACTGGATGATAAATTTCATAACCAGCAAATGTATATTTTTAAAATGATTGGGCAAATAGAAAAGCAGCCTCCAGAAATTCAGGAAATTGCTTCAGTTTAATGATTTTGCCCTTTTGCCAGAGAATATTCTGTTCTCTATGTTAAAATGAGATGAAATGGAAGTGAGGGAAGAAGCTATAGAAGAATTTTAACCATTAGGTAAGTAAACAAACATATAAAACTGAAAAAATGTTTATTTCGATTTATACATTCATTTTCAATTATTAAATTTAAAAAAAAATTAATTAAAATAAAAGGTGTGTTCATTTGTTCAAGTCAAAATAATTTGACTTCTCTTTTCTTTTTCAAGAGTGAGGAACCAGTGAAAAAGCGTTTAAAAAAGATCAACAATAAATTTTGACGCTTTACATTGGTCAAATTTGATAGACCTTTTTCAAAGTGGAGTTTCAGAGCCAGCACTAACTGAAGAATTATCAGATGATGACCTTCAGGAATTATTGATGAGCGGCAGAAAGCCAGAGTTACCTGATTTGCCTGCACATTCACAAAGTGTGTAAGGGCTGTAAAATTGACATCAGAAGCCTGCCAATCAGTCTATGGACTTGAAGCAAGACATAGACATATCATTGCTAAGATTTTATGCCATGAAATGAGGACATTTTTTGCTTCAAAAGGATCCTATTTTGATATTATGGTAAAAAATAGCTTTTTTCTTGCCAATTGTTTTGTGTTGTTATATAAGCATAGATAACTGCCTAGAGATAGGTCAATAATTTGTTTTAGGTTTTAAGACATTTTTCAGACTCAATAAAAGCATCTTTTTTTCATTGATAGTAAACAGAATTGAATTTTGCAGTTATAAAACAAAGTAAAATGCAGCATTTATAGAATTTTGTAATTGCCGCCACCTCAGTATGGGGGGGGCAATTATAATTTTGTTTAATATTTAGCACATCAGTCATTATATAGTTTATTTAAATATATAAAACTTGTTACGATTGAAACTGCAAAATACTAAATAATTTCATACAAATCTTTCACAGATAAGGATTTTTTCGTGTCTCAAAGTAAACGATCTTTAAAATCCAATTAGCATCCGACGCCTGATGTCAGACACCTAGTTTTTTTTGTATTTGTACTGCCCATATAATTGTGCAACTTTCTCTGCTTCAACCTTTTACATTTTCCAAAAAAAGTTGAAAATCAACCTACACTAATATATACGTATATATCTATGTTTATATATGTATATGTATATTTATTTATATAAATATAGGTGTAGATATATATATATATATATATATATATATATATATATATATGTATATGTGTAGTATATATATGTATATACATGTATATATGTATGTATATGCGTTTATGTATGTATCCATATATGTATATGTATACAAATCAGGCGACACAAATGCTTTTCGTCTGATTTGTACGCCCATTTATTGTGGAGTCATTTATTGAAATTAGCCATCATCATCATCTACAGCAAAAGTGTACAACACACATTTTATTTATAAAAACGAACAAACATTTTATTGTAAACAAACATTTTATTTATAAAAAAATGTCCAGTCGTTCAGTTGGATATTTCTTTTCGTCTGATTCCTTCGCCCATTATTTGTAAAATATTTTGTGGCATTATCACCATTGTCTTCAGTAGAAGTGTGAGTCTTATAAACAAACATTTTGCTTTAAAAAAAAAAAGTCCTGGCGTTTTGTACTGATCTGTTGGATTTTGTTTTCGTCTGAATCCTACGTCCATTCCTTTGTAAATCTGCACAAACTCTTCAGCGGGTGAATGTCTCTTCTACAAATTATTTGTTTTGGATCGTTTTTTTTTATGTCAAACTCATTGAATTGTACATATAACCTTCATATATCATTGGAGATATATAACTTTTGGAACGCTCCTTCATGTGAATTTTACATGCATGTGTGGATGCATGCTTGAATGTGTATCTCTATGTTTTAATGTTTGCACGAGTGTGTACATGCGTGTGTGTGTTTGCGTGCATTCTGTGTGTATACATGTATGTGTGTATGCATGTGTTTATTTCCATTTGTATGTGGGATGGAGAGGGATCCAGTAAGCCGTGGTGAAGGCAGCCCCTCTCTAGGAGAAGCTAATCTCTGATTAAAAAAAAAAAACATAATGCGGGAGACCACTACCCGCATTAAGCTTGTCTGCAGTTTAACTTGTTGCTGGCTATCTTGCGCTTGCTTGTTGCTGGATCTCCAGATTTTGAACCGAGAGAGTGAGTTCGTTGTCTTACAAAGCTACAACCCCGTAATATCATCTTTGCATACTCTCCCGGGCATTTATCTATAAAAAATAGTTCTATGGCGATGGAAAAGTTGTGACGCGTGTAGGCCTGAAATTCTGGAAGCATGTAATAATTGATCTGGCATCATCATATGTATGTATGTATGTATGTATGTATATGTGCATGCATTTATATGTAGGTGTGTATGTATATGTATGCATATTTATGTGTATATGTATATATATGTATGCGTGTATATATGTTTATGTGGGTTTGTATGTATTGTATATAAGTATATATGTTTGTGTGTATGCATATATATGTATGTATATATATGCATATGTGTATATATGTGTATAAATGCATATATATTTATGCATATATAGTTAAATATATGGGTATGCATATGTACGTATATGAGTATGTATTTGTCTGTGTATATGTATGTATATGTGTGTTTGTATTTGTATATTAGTGTGTATATAGATATATTAATGTATACATGCATGTGTGCATATATATGCATGTATGTGCATTATGTATTGTGTATGCATGTATATATGTATGTATGTGTGTATGTTTATAGATTTATGTGTGTATGTGGGTATATGTATGGTGAGTGTATGTATATATATATATATATATATATATATATATATATATATATATATATATATATATGGCTGTATCCCAATGACCGTCTTCGGTGTCATGCATGCGTGATCGTGGTAATTTGGCTGTAAGACTAAGCATATATATATATATATATATATATATATATATATATATATATATGTATATGTATATATAAAATTCATTTATCCAAACATTGATGGCTACATATGTGCATCATGTTTCTGTATCACTAGTACAGGGTAGATTACATTTCGAGGGTAATTCGTGGCCTGAAGACGTACTCTCCCCAGCACGGATTATTGTAGAAACATGTATTCACATATGTAGCCATCAATGGTCGGATAAATAAATTTACTATACACGCTCTCTTTACTCATTGAGCACTTTTTGGTAGACACATGTGATTTCATTGGATGTACTTCTAGGAAACTGTGTATATATATATATATATGTGTGTGTGTGTGTGTATACCAATGTATATATGTATATATATATGTGTATGTATATATGTGTATGTATATATATATGGATATATATATGCAAATATATGTATACATATGTATGCGTGTATGTGTATTTATATGCATATATACGTATGGGATGGATATATATATATATCCATATGTACATATACGTATATATTTGTATATATTTGTTTATATGCATAAATATGTTTTATATACATATATATATATATATACATATATATATATACCTTTATATATGTATGAATATATGCATAAATCAATATATATATATCAATATATATATATATATCAATATATATATATCAATATATATATATATATACATTCTTGTCTGTTTGTTTGTTTGTTCACAAGTTCATTAATATATACAAAAATCCATTACTTTATCATATTATTAATTCCTATATATACTATGATTATTGCAAAGTATAAGATTAAAGAGGTAACGTAATTTGCATATTATATTAAGGAAAATCGACTCTATTAAATAGCGGTGTATTAGTTATTGTTTATAGTGAGATCATTATTTTATGTGTTATATTTAAGTTTATTAGTTACATCTTGTTTATATTGATAACATATTTATTTTTTTTTTTACCAACATCGATTTTTTATGAGTCGGTTTGAGTTATTTCCCTTGTGCAAGAACGTTGTTGTTTTTGCTTCTTTTTTTTTTGGCGAATAAACTAAAAACTTCCCAGTATTATTTTTGAAATTAATTTAAATAAAATACTTTCTATGATTTCGAAATTATCGTTGTGGTCCAGTGAATGTTTATATTAAAATAAACAAACAATTCAATTCAACTACAGTTTGTTTGTTTAAAACAAAATCAAAAAAGTTTCAGTCACGTTTTTTATCAATTTTTTATTTTAACATATTTTTGACATCGTAACTATTTTTTCTTTTTATAACACGATAAGATATAACTCATCCTTTTTATAACAAACATTCAGTTCACACAAATCCTACTCTAGTATTTTTGAAACTGAATAATTTACAGTTTGTTTTCGTTGCAACAGGCCGTAGAGCAAAGCTTTTCTAGACTGATGTAGCATAAAAGTAATTCGCCTAAACTGGAATATATTCATCAAAAGGGGTTCAATATCTGTAGAATAGCATCTCTTCATATCTTTCTGCCGAAATATCTGATGAGGTGTTTGTTACGTACTTCTTTTTCGGGTTTTCATTCGTTCTTTTCATTTGAAAATTTTTGTTGGGTAACGATAGTCTTGATATGTAATGATGAAAAACTTCTCAATATTCTTAGTATAAGAGGTGTGGCGAAACCGAACTTCATGTCGACACTGGCAACGCTGAGCATCCATGATAGTATATATATATATATATATATATATATATATATATATATATATATATATATGTATGTGTGTGTGTGTACATATTTGTTTTTATATGCATACATACGTATATATATATGTATATATGCATTTATCTATGTATATATCCATATATGTATAAATATGTATATTTTCGTTTGTATGTATATTGTTGATCATATACGTATATTCATACACATACACGTATATATATATATATATATATATATATATATATATATATATATATATATATATATATATATATATATATAAATATTTTTAAGGGGTTTTAAATTTAAAAAAATACACATATCAATATAGATTAAAAGGAAATCATATAGTTTATAAAATCGATAAAGTTTTAAAATACTTATTGATTTAGAACTTTAATTTGTGTGGATATATGAGCAAAGCACCTGCAAATAGTACACACTTAGATGATGTTATTTGTATACTGTTGATTGCTTTATTTGTAAGACAAGAGCGCATTTAATTAAATCAAGAAACGATGGTTTTACGAGATGTAGTTTATTAGTCACTCTTTGCGGATAAATTTCGGTAGACGTAAATGCTATTGTGTTTTTTATTTTTTCGAACTCAAATCATATAAAAAGATACCACCAAATAAACAAGATTTAAATGCATTTAACTAATACAGAAACGAGTTCAGTATTCAATTCAAAGAAAGCATCACACGTGATTACAATATTACGCGATAATGCATATATACAACACAAAATATTTGTTTCGGTATATTACAATATTTTAACATAAATACGCAGTTTTTTTTAATAATATTTCCTATCACCATGTCCTTGTCTAAAAAGAAGAAGATTCGAATAAACGATTGCTTTATCATTTTCTTGCAGTTCTTTTGTCCAGATGGGCATGTGTGCTAAGTTTCTTCCACATTACTGCCGTATACACTATTAGGCTATCAATTTGCGCAGATGATTTTAGGTAAGCTATAGAGACAACTCTGCAGTATTAGCATTAGGTTGTTTAACACGTTTCCGCCGTTTTAGTTTTTTTCATTTCTAAAACATGCTTTGATATTTGGCAAAATGTTATATATCATTAGACAGCACGTGCCCTGTTTTACAAGATAATTACCATCGTTTTGTTTTTTGCTCGTATAATTTTCTTTCGTTTTTAAGAATGGAATGTACATTAAATAAAATATAACATTTTTAACACCTCCTTCTTTTCGCCTTTAATCGAGTTTAAAATCGAATTAAGTGACCAAGTTATTTGTGCCGTATATGAAGAAGAAGATCTAACGTACGGAACTATTCGATATTCGTTTACCAGATTCGAACACGGTAATTTTTACTTCAGTGGCGCTCCTTGTTCCAGAAGATTAATCAAAATAGACTAGGACCAACTAAGCGTGCTTTAGAAGGAATATGGTCGCCAAAGATGTAAAGAGTTGCATGAAAAGATTAAGCGCAATTTTGCGACAATTTCAAGCAACCTTGATTCACAAAAAAAACAAGACCGTGTGTCCCATACGAACTAAAATTTGCTGTTGTTATTCTTTGATATTCTAAAAAGAAACAACAACACCAAAAAAAAAAACGGAGAGAACTTATGCAACAACCTAATACATAATGCCGTATTGAGGGGTTCTTTATTACATGGGAGTATGTATGTATATTGACGTGTGTATATATATTTACGCATTGATATAGATATGATTGTCTAAATATGACAGTGCCTGGGACAAATAATTGTATCATAGGGTTTACATCGGCCAATGGAGAAACATAATTCAACTATCTGAGTTGGTCTTGTTTTGACGGATTGTCAGTTGAGCTGCAAACGAATATCCGTACGACCCGAACACTGTGTGATATATAAAACAGCTTTATATTAAATGCCCCCCCCATTGAAAAGCTTAAATGCTTTTCTAAAATTGTTACTATCGATATAATCCCCTACTTGGAGCCATTACTATACACGAGCCTTTTTCTTACTCCGACTAACGCCTAGGTCTGCTCTGTCTACGACTCCCAACTTTTAACTAACTGCAACGGGTATTTTTAAGTTACGTCATTTTTTTATGTCTTAAACCCTTTTTCACCAAGTTAACATTTTTGTTTCTTATAGTTATAACGACTGACAATGCTTTCTATTAAAATTTTAACCATGAATAATTTCATATATAAGTATTTATTTTGAAATCGTTACATGCTTTCAGACATGTTATTTTTATAAATATTAATTACGATCATAATAATAATCGTCCACGATCACATATTTCGGGGTTGCCCGGCCAATATCCAACAATAAGCCACACTTTATAGTGTACAGTGTATAAGGGTTTCCAGTACTAAATAACGCCAAATACAGAAAATGTGCGGAAAAAGACGACAACCAAACTCAAAATATTATGAAGGGGTTTGGAGGTGTACAAAATCAAAGTATATGGTATTAAGATCAATAGGAAACGACTTGAAAGTTTCTGAAAACAAATACAATTTTTACTGACTCTGTCGTTCTTATGCAGAGTAGACATTTACGCATATGTAAATACTTATAAATATTGGCATATTTAAAGCTACATTACTACAAATATTGTTGATTAACAGAACAACTTTTTGTTGCAGATTATTTATTGTGTGTTTTTGCTTCATAGCAAAGATGCATGGCGTATCCATTTTTTCATGAGGAAAATAGACCAATAAAAATTGATGATTATTTTTTTATTTATTTATTCACTAATCCTTTCCATTTTATGCGAAAGGAGTTTGTTGTACATAACATGAATTGGCTAAATGATGTGAATGATGAGCGTGCGTTCGCTGCATAGGCCGAGATCGCCAAGCAGATGCTCGACTCCGCCAAATGTCACAATCTAAACCGCGTAATCTTTGTCAGAGTTAAATATACGATAAAACACGGTTTAAACAAGTACCAGCATCTTTTGATTTGGTCGTTATAATGATGTTCCTTGCCTTTTGTAAAATAACTGTCTTTACACTGGACAATTATGGTCTGGGTAATTCAATGGGAAAATCCTAAGGATAATTAGCTATGAGACCAATAACTCACCCAGCTTTGATAATTAAACCATTCATCCATACAGCTAGAACAAAAAAAAATCACATTTAGGCGCTTGAGCAGCAACGCCGAAATTTCCAGTCTGATAAACCCCCGGAATATGCTATCTGGAAATGAAGACTTGAAATAATGACGAACACGAATGCAGTTGAAAGTGAAAATTTTCTGTCAATGTATTAACATAAAGTACTATCGTCTACGGAATTCTGTATATAACGGTCATATTATTTAAAATATCCTTGCTCTTAACATGGACCCCATTTAAAGCAAAACTAAGTTTTCTAAAATAAACATTTCGAAATGTGAGTGATTTTTGTTCAGGGTTAAATATATTTTAAATAATTTATTTGACTTCACTTTCTTATGCCTAATTTTCTCTCACCTTCATGCAGTTTGCTTTCTGAATGCAACATGGAGAGACCACTTTCTAAACATGTCGCTAATGTTTTAATGTGGCCAACAGGCGTTACTTTACTGTCTATAATATAGTAAACTATTAATCATTGTACAGGATTATTGAATGCTTTCTGGGGGATAAAAGGAATTTATGAAGTATTGAGGCTGATAAATTTGATTAGGCATATTTATGAAGTATTACAAAAAAGTTGATGAATAAGATGACGTTATTTAAATAAAGAACACCAAATATTTCATTGGAACGAGACAACAATGAAACTCTGCAAATATAAATTATCTAAATGTTTGAATTTTCTGCTAATTATTCTCGATCAATTCGTTGTCAAAATTTGGAAATTACCGTTAGATTATTGTATCTCTCTTCTGTGCTAGTAACGAGTAAAACCTCCATATCAACGTTTTATAAATGTACATTTACTTTCGTCATTCATTTACACATTATTAATTCAATTTTCTTAGGAATTTTTTTCTAAACAGGCACGAAATCATTTATTGAGATTGTCGGACTGACTTCCTCATCTTGGTTGTCATAGTAACTTTATTAACGTTTCGGCCGTTTTGCCCTCCGGCCTTCATTAGGTGTTTAGTATCGAATTGGAGAACCGTTTGTTAGGAGTTTCGAACCCAACCCTTTATTATTATTACGGGGGTACCGTGTCCTGACTTCAGCTAGGTCTGGGACAAAGTTGCCAGTTTTCTGTTTTGAATGTTACTTTTCACTGTCTTTGTTCAGGATTGAACTCACAGACTATAACAACCAAGATGAGGAAGTCAATCCGACAATCTCAATAAATGAAAACACCTCATCTAAAAAAATACAGACAATTACAAGGCACGGAATAATTTGGTTTAAGGCGCTACAGGTATTATTTCAAAATAGAATACGAGACAATAATCTGTGTTAAATAATTAGATCTCGAACAAAAACAGCAGTGCTTTCCCTTTGTCAAAAACACCGCTTATATAATATAAGGAGGATCAAAAGGATAAAATAAGGGAAGCAATAAACGAGGCTACTTACATTAAAACATACTCTGCTTTGTATTCTTTTCTTGTTATAAATCTAGTAGTTTTTATCCGCTCTTTTGAACATCTGTTTTCTATCTTTTATAATTTATATCTACCTGACTATCGCATAGTATGTGTTGCTCTCTTTTACTCCACTAGACGACCATCAATATTGTTCGTGCAAGCAAATTATCAGAGATGAGTTCGAACACGACCAAGAACTTCATTACTTTTTGAGTCTCTTCAAAATTTGGCCTGCTTATGTGTTAGACGTTCTTCCTTAATTACCTAAACGTTAATGAGGTTTTAATTATTGAACAGCATCTACGAATTCAAATGCAAAAGACACACCTAATCAGCTACAAAGAAATATTAAAGCGAACGAGTATCATGTTGTTTTATATTATTAGCAATTTATTTTATTTTTGCAATTAGCTTTCTCAGTGCAATCGCCGCCTAAGGTAAAGTGTGCATTTTACTTTGTATTAAATTGGCAATACTTCCTTTCCCTCGTATATCGATAAAAGGTAGATTAGAAAACGAAACAAGAAGCTGCCTTTTTATTAACAAAGACTAGCTCAATTGCGATTTAGTAATGAGATTGGTAGTTCTGAGAAAATTTTGGAGAAAGTACAAACTTGTTGAGGACAGAAAGGTTACTAAAAAGACAGGAATACAAGTATTGTAAAGAATAAAGTCATGTGTATTTACAACAGGACAAAAGTCAGAGATAAATAATGTATATTACGTCACATACCCCGTGTTGTACACATTTAGGAGAACTCAAATATTGTGTATGAGCGAGTTCCTGATTCTACGCACTCCAAGTTTTGTTGCACCGTAAAAGCCGTTAGCATACAATTTATTTCGGTTTGATAGACAGTAAGTCTGTGACCTTCTTTGTCTTACCGACGATTGCGGGTCCGCTGTTAAAATCATTGTGTCGTGATCGAACGTCGTAAACATTGGCGTGTATCAGTTCTATATATTGTTGGTGGTATCTGGGTGGCGTTCCTTTTTTACCGGTTTTATCAGTGTTTATGAGTATGTCTTAGACATTGTATAACACCATTATATCGCTATTCATTCATAATTAGATTTAAGGTCTGCAATTTTTAGTGATATCATCCATAAATGTCGGAACTGAATCACAATTTCCTTGCGCGAGTTCAGTAAATCTGGTCTGTTTACGTTTATGCTAAGGTACGGAAATGTGAAATGCTGATGCAGTAAGGCCAACTTCGAATTTATAAATTCAACGCCTGGCCCGGTCACGTACTTTTTTCCTTTATCTTTAAAGAGTTAGCCATTTTTGTTCAGGTTTCGATTTCACTTTTTTACTTTTATATCTGTAACGCTTTTATTTTCTGCTCATTAAGTAGCTGGTTGCGTCAGAGCTTTGTCATATGTTGACATCGATTTATTTCCATGGCAGGTGCTCGTCTGAACTCCAATCTCTGGTCCCCTCTCGACAATCTTTCACAAAAAACACCCGTCTAGCTGAATCCACTGTGAAAAAATTCCCCCACTCTATATCTGTTCCTAAATCAAAACGTGGATTCCATGAACAAAGCTTCTTTCTTAGAACTGCACGCCTGTGGAACTCTGTTCCGTCTGCCTGCTTCCAACCGGACTACAACTTGGATGTCTTCAAGTCCAACGTTAACAAATTCCTAATGAACCGCCCCCTTAAGTAAACACTTCATCAAATCTCCATACTAACGTAATGTACTTACAATAACCCTTATCCCTGAGTGGCTTCCGGGCCTTGATAAGTGGTTATCACTGTGTAAAAAAAAACTATATACCATACTCTATTCAACGATTTCTTTCGTGCTGCATGCACTTCATTTGATAAGTATTTGGTTATTTTTCATAGACAACTTAATTTCAAACGGATTTCCTATGGTTTGTAGTCGTTGCTTAGACTTTATTCAACTTTCATATTTTCTGGCTTAAAATAGTCCTAATAAAAAAGTATCAATATATTTAGCAAGCCCCTCTGTAATAAATTTCTCATACTTTGTTTAGTACGAACAATTTAATCCTTAATTATACGGTTAAATTTATTGATAAAATTTCTGCCAGATCGGTTTGTTACGTCACTATCATACATACAGACGTATTATTTAATAGTCGCAACAAGGTTCCAAAGCAAATATTTTCACATATTCGTGTAAATTTGGTATAATTTTTCGATGGATCTTGTATATCTAATTTGAACTATTTGCTTTACTTTTGCTCTTACAATAATAATCTATTTTCTGCGATTTTGATGAGTTTGTTCACAGAAAAACATCATTTTCTAATGTAATACTCCACATTGATTTTATAGTTTCGCGGGTAATATATCTTTATAGTGTCATTCTTTTATAAATATTGGTAGCAATTTTTATTCATTTTTTTATACATATATTTGTGATGCTTCCTGACAATTTGGTTTTATTCATAGTTTTTTTTGTATAACTGATTTCAATTGACAAAAACCAAGTACTCTCATTCTTCTGAATTGCTAATGTTTTAATATGGCCAACAAGCGTTACTTTACTGTCTATAATATAGTAGACTTCACTATTAATCATTTTTATAGAAAATATTATATTATATTTATACCCACAAGGATGTCTTACCTGAGTTTCTCGTGTTTTTTTTTATTTAATAAAATGAACTATCTCTCAAAATTATATTTTCAAATTTTCTTCATTCATCATGGCTTTATTCTATGAATTTCATAGTGTATATTCATATTTTCCATGATAATAAAATAGCAAAGACTAGTTCATATTTTATTTGATTCACATGGGTATTTTTGACAGATTTCAGCTGAGTATCCTATATAAATAAGCACTTTTTCCCAATGCGAATAATTCATCATACTTTCTACAAATCTCTTAAGCAGCTTTTATTTGTAATACAAAAATCTCTGGTTATTACACGCTATATTCTATCTAACAATTTTGTTAATTTACGATAATTTAATCGAAAATCATTTGGCCACCAACTTACATATCTACATTTTTTAAATTATATCGTAAGGGTTTTTGAACATAATTAGATATTAAACCATTATTCCATTTTAGAAATATATAGTTATATGTTCGTCTTTTACAAAACAGGAAACTAACATTTTATATGTTTTTTTCCATAACATTCTCATCTAAAGTAACCTGGCCCTGCATATCTGATATATAAAGATAATTAAAAGATTTTCGTGTATTTTTGCCTTCTGACTAGAATGTGTGGTTCTGAAGCACAGTTTATATATAATTTTACTACTTTTTGCTGCTAAATTCTTTATAAAAATTTGTAATGTGATTTTCTACGTTTTATTTATTGTTAATGTTAGATCTAGGATTGGTATTATTGTCCCTTGAAATTTGCTGAACATTTACATATTGTCTGTCAGATACATTCCAAATAAATGGTTTTTCTAAACCTTTTTATATTTGTTAAGAATTTGCCATCAATTACGATATCAATCTTAATCATTCGTTCTTTTACTATTTTAATTTGGTTTCTCATAATAATTTAACTGATAGAAATATTTCCCTAGAAACATTGTTCCAAGAAATTACCATTATATTGTTGCAACTGGTAACAATATATATTCAATATATAATATCCTCTACTATACAATATTTTTGACTGCAGAAATTCCCTGCTAGACCAAATTATCGAAGGTTTGCACAAACATATGCCACGACTAATCGATTACGTATAAATAATTTGCCAATATCTAATGTAATTTTCGAACACATATTTAGACACATTGAAACTTTACAATAAAATGCTATAGTGCACCGCGATGTTTATTTTTTATCTATAAATATTTAGTGCTCCCACTGCTACTAGTAAAAATTGGGCTTTATTCTACATCGTCCTACAATAATTTCAGTGCATCAATTGTAACTGGTTATTAGCTATATACACATACCATGATCTTTTTATTACCCGATTAAAATATAATAAATACTCACTTCTAAAAATCTGCCCCATCTTATTGGCTGACTCACCAGGTCTATTATTTCGAGATCCACTTTCAGAATTCATAAAAACGAACGCAGCAGACATCTTCCAAGATAGCGTCGCGCCCTACACGAAAAAAGCGTTCGGAAAATAAAATATCCATTATACACATATTAACCGCTTATAAACAGAAAATTTTATAATGATTACCTTTATACATATCTATGCCCAAATTGTCTACGCACCGATATCCTTTTACTGAAAAAAGGTATGAAAAACACTAAAACATTTTTCCTTGTTTATTTTTCGGTTTTTAAACGGCTTTTAAATCCTTAAATGATGCAACTTGTGGATTTGTTTTGTTTTCGTTTGTTAGTGTTGTTTTTTTTTTTTTTACATTTCTTGTTTTTATACATTTACAATTAGTGTGGACGATTTTAATTACCTATATATTCTCAACGATCCCATAGGATTCAACCAGGTCATTTGTCGTGTCAACCGCTTTCAAGCCTTACACTGTAATATTTTTGTTTTGTTTTCGTTTTTGTTCTGTTTTATATAAAAGCCCAAACAAACCCAGAAAATATTTCATTTTTATTTTTACACTAATTTTTATTCGATTAAATTTTGCGACATTCGAGTCTGCTATATTGCTTTTAAAAATTGGCCTTCTAACGTTTTGCAGCCAAAGTTCCCCTTTTACGCTCGTAATTAAAACATGGCACAACCAATAAGGATAAAAAAAGGCCGAATTTGAACTTAAAAAATCAAATTAGTCGAACCTTGGAAAGTCCAAATTTTAAAATCATTATCATTATCATGTCGTATATTTAGTCTCATAAATATGTTGAAAAAATAATACAAATAAAATATTTTTTTGATTTTCTTTACAACAAACTTATTCTAAATTTTATTGCTTATGGAAAAACTTCTTTGTTATTCATTCGTTTTTTGTCTAATTACTTTGCGAAAATATTATCGACACTACACAGACATTAAATTTTATTTTAGATTAATTTTTACCGACATTTTCTATAAAATGGTGACTTTTCTTGATTTTCGACTATTTTGAATAAGACAATATCATTTAACTTTTAAAGACACATGCCTTATGCAATGTACATATCTACTTCTTTCTGGCCGACACTGCCACTCCCATTTTTTGTTTGTTTATAGTCTTTTCAGGTGGGCATGCTGACAATGAATATCAAGGATAAATTTGGGGCAAATAGTTTGACATTCCCCACGTAATGTAAGAGGTCTATTCCAAAAGCCGTTCTTACCATGGCGAGGCTGGCCGTCTCTATTCCGAAAGTTTTTCTTAACACGAGGAGGTTGGGATTATCTATTCCGAAGCCGTTCTTTACATTAGAAAATAGAAGATGTCTATTCCTGAAGCAGTTCTTAACATTAGAACGTTTTTGTTGGCCAGCAACAACAACCGTAGATATTTTTTTTTACCAGGCACCGCCTGCTGTATTTAGTATTTAAGAATTTTGCATCACATTGTCCAGAAACTTTTGTTATAATCTGTAGAGGTTAATCAATTATAAATTTGTCGTATTATTTGGATTTATCGGATTACTGTGCTCATCTTTGCAAGGAAAAGTGGCAGAAAAGGCGAATTATTCAACTGTGCGAAAATTTGCGGTTTTTATAAATGACAAATGCGGGCTTTCCTTTTTGGCGGCACCGTATATATATATATATATATATGTATATATATATATATATATATATATATATATATATAGAGAGAGAGAGAGAGAGAGAGAAACTATATATTGGTAGGTGTAGAATGGACCATTTATTGAATAATGGAATACAAGCAAAATTTGGGGGTTAAAAGGGACTCTGTATGCCAGGACATTCTGAAGCCTAATGCTTCTAATCAGAAGAGTAGAGAAAGGGCTAGGCAGCATGGGGAAGGTGCGGCGTCTAGCGTAGTGTTCATTAGGGGCGAAAAGGATAAAAAGGAATTATAGAATGGGGGAAGCTTTATTGAATTCTAAATAAATAAGAAGAAGCTTGTTATATATAGTATGATATATAAGATTGTATATGGTCTTTAACATTGTGTTGAGCTTAAGGCGCATATGTTTTAGGGTTAAATTTGTATTTTTGCTGCGTGGTAAAATTTTAACGGTTTGTTGGATGTCTATTATCTGTGGATTTGTATTTTTCACAAGTGCACCCTAAACGGGAAATGACGGATATAAAATCGCTTATAATTGGGGGGGGGGGTAATGCAAGGTTACAATATTAATTAGGTAATATTCGGCCATATTTTTCAGTTATGATATCTCTATCTATATAAAAGCCAAGTACGTCCAAGGATGGAACACTGTTGCCATATCTGGGCAGGAGCTGCTAAAAACAGCCTATCCTTCCTTGACAGAGTACAAAATAGACTTCGTGGCTTAGTAGGGGATGCCCTTTTCTCTATCCTGCAACCTCTCTCCCACAGAAGAGGCGTTGCGAGCCTATCCTTGTTTTATCGTTATTTCCATGGCAGATGCTCGTCTGGACTCCAATCTCTGGTCCCCCTCGCCAATCTTTCACCAAAAACACCCGTCTAGCTGAATCCACTGTGAAAAATTTCCCCCACTCTATATCTGTGCCTAAATCAAAACGCGGATTCCATGAACAAAGCTTCTTTCTTAGAACTGCACGCCTGCGGAACTCTTTTCCGTCTGCCTGCTTCCCTCCAGACTACAACTTGGTTGTCTTCAAGTTCAATGTTAACAAATTCCTAATGAACCGCCCCCTTAAGTAAACATTTCAGCAAATCTCCTCACTAACGTAATGTACTTGCAATAATCCTTATCCCTGAGTGGCTTCCGGGCCTTGAAAAGTGGTGATCACTGTGTAAAAAAAAAGGGAGTATGATTATAAGGGGGCGGTTGGAGGATAGGATGGCAATGTCTATGAACCCCTTTAACTTGATTCAATAGGTTTAAGGATACATAAAGTTGGTAAGGTGGAAGAGTAAGGGGATATTTACTACTTATAAAAGTGGTAGTACTACCAATACTAGTAGGGTAAATATAATAATGAGATTAATAATAATAATGATAATTATAATAATAGTAATAATAATGAAAATAAAAATAAAATAAATAAAAGTAAAAATAAAGATACAGAAATAAAAAAAATAATAATATTACCAATAGCTGTGATAAAGGTAATGTCAAAGTTGAAGGTAATAACAATGAAAATGAAGATAACTGTAACGGTTATGGTAGCAATGGCAGGAAATAATAAGGGGGATTATAATAATAGCAGCAATTATAATTATAATAACACTAATAATAATAGGAATAATAATGATAATAATAGCAGTAAAAAAAGGCAGTAATAATAATGATAATAACAATAGTGATAACAATACTACTAACACTACCTCCGTTTTCAAACCACTACTACTAATAATAACAATACTGATAACAATGTTAATAATAATTACAGGGGAATGCCTAAAAAACATTATAAATACAAGTGGGGGGTCAGAAGAACAGGAGATAGGGGGGGACGAATGACGGGTGAGTAGTCCCGTGAAAGAATAAATAAATCAAAATAAAAGAAGATATATAAAGAATATATATATTTATATATATATATATATATTTATATATATATATATATATATATTTATATATATATATATATATTTATATATATATATATATATTTATATATATATATATATATATATATATATATATATATATATATTTATATATATATATATATATATATTTATATATATATATATATATATTTATATATATATATATATATATTTATATATATATATATATATTTATATATATATATATATATATATATATTTATATATATATATATATATTTATATATATATATATATATATATATTTATATATATATATATATATTTATATATATATATATATATATATATATATATATATATATATAAAGTTGGTTCGTTCTAAACAAATAAAACCCTATTTCTAAGTTACCAATTTATTTGAAATTTTCAGACAACCCATCTTTAGAGTCGAGGTATGTTTTTATGTTATTGAAATAAATTTACCTCGGGATTTATTAAAATTAAAATATTAAATAAAATAAATATATTTTTTTTACTACGAATCTGTTCTGTTGATAAAACTGAACTTCCGGTTCGATTCATTTCACAGCCACGAATTGACGAAAGATTTCATTTTCTGTTAACTCGATAAGTAAAAAAAAAAACAAAAAAACTTACTCATGCAGAGAGTGATCCGTGCTGAAATAATAATGTTATTATTTAAAAAGCCATTCTTAACATGGGGAAGGGAGGGTATTTTGTACCTATTCTGTACTTTAACCTTACAATTGAAAACGATTTAAAAAAAATAGCGCGGATCACTCTCTGCATTAGCACACACACACACACACACACACACACACACACACACACACACACACACACACACACACACACACACACAAAAATAATAATCCCATATTTTAAAACTTTAAATTCATTTATGTACTTATGTTTTTTAAATTTTATTTATGTTAAGGCTTCACTCATGAAACATTACGTTTTAATTGTTTAGTTTATTTTCACGGCATTGTTTACATAAAAAAGTTTGTTTTAACTTTTTCTAAACTGTTTCATTTTTACGACATGCCTCAACGTATTATAAACACCCTAACCCCCCCATGTTAAAAAAACAAAAAAAACGCCCGAAAGCCGTTCTTAACATGGGGAAGTTAGGGTGTTTATAATATGCTGGGGCGAGTCGTAAAATTAACGAAGTTGCTATCTATTATTTATTGCAAAAATTGCTTGAAATTTATTTATTTGACAAAAAAATTAAATTTTGGTACTCCTTGGGCGTTGAGTTCCATGGTAACCAGTAGAAAAAAATAATAGTCGCTCCCTTAGTCTCCCACCTCACCCCGCGCGTAACATATTTTATTTACTGACGTTGCCGTAACTAAACAATTATCTGTCACATTTACAAACATTTATTTATTTATTTTGAAAAAAGTTTTACTTTTTATGAATATTAAAAGAAAAATGGGTATTCATGCAGAGAGTGATCCATGCTGAAATAATAACGTTATTATTTAAAAAGCCATTCTTAACATGGGGGAGGGTGTTTTGTACCTATTCTGTACTTTAACCTTGCAACAGATTAAAAAAAAACACGATTTAAAAAATAGCGCAGATCACTCTCTGCATTAGCACCGAAAAATGTTACTAAACATTTATTAATAATTTTTCACTTTTTACAAACATTTGATTTTAAATTTCTTTTTAAATAACGACTTTTATCGACTTTTTTTTTAAATACCCCCCAAATGGTGTTTATTCCGAAATCCGTTGTTAACATGGAGAGGTTGGGGGTGTTTATTCTGAAAGCTGTTCTTAACATTTGTGGAGGTGGATCTAATGTAAAAAAAAAAAATAAATAAATAAAACACTAAATCATTTACTAATAACTTCTCACTTTTACAAATATTTTTTTTAATTTACATGCGCAGATGAACAAATTGTTGAATAGTGCGAAAACAAAACATTAAGGTCCACCTCCACAATTTTCTTTTTTAAATGACGACTTTTATTTATAAATAAATTTACTTATCCGCAAGTTTTATTGATAAATAAATCTACTTCTCTGCCACGGGCACTGAACCCCTCCTTTTTTTTTTAATAGTGTTTTCGGGTGGGTATGCTGACAACAAATATCAGTTAAATTTTGCAAATAGCCCCCCCTCAAAAAGTGGTGTTTATTCCGGAAGCTGTTCTTAATATGAGGAGGTTGGGGAGGGGGGTGATTATAAGGTGGACCTAATCTAAAAAAAAAACAAGTTGTTTATGCGCACATAAGCAACTATTTTTTTATTAACTTTTTTTTTAATTTTTAATTTAAAAATTAGTAAATTTCAATGAATAGAATAATAAATCATTTATCATTAATATGTGTTTTTGGTTTTGTGTTGAATGAAACTTTTTTTTTCATTACAACAATAATGAACCAATTTAAATCTTCCGGCATGCGTTTAAGGGTTACGAAATTATCAATAAATCGTTTAGTTACTAAGCCAACGTCAGTAAATAAAAAAAATGTTACATGCGCATGCATTAGCTTTGACTGGGAGGGGGGCTAAGGGAGCGACCATTAAATAATTATGCTGGTCGCCATGGAACTCAACGCCCAAGGAGTACCTAAAGTGGCACTTATGGACTTATGTTACCGTGCTATTTTTTAAAATAGTATTTTCCTGTTAAATTCAAATTTTACAATATGTTTTTCTTTTATTAATTTGTTAAGTGAAAGTACAGATAACCCGGTCGGTTTCTAATGCAAGGAAAATCTAGCCCCACCCCCAAAAAAGGGGTACTCTGGATAATAACAAAACATTAAAATTGCCTCAGTCTCGAAAGATTTCTTCTCTACTGAACGAGGAAAAACCGGTGAAGTGTAGTTCACCTTCTGTTTCTCTCCCCCTCTCTCAATATCTCTCTCTATCCATCTCTCCCTTTCCCTCTCTCAATCTATATTTCTCTCTATATCACCCTCTCCATCTCTCTTTGAGCCCCTTCCTCTCTCCAACTCTCTCTATCTCTCTCCTTTCCTCTGTTTCACCCCTCTCTGTTTCTAACGCTCCACCTATCTCTCTGTTTATCTATCAATCCCTTTATCTCTCTATCTCCTTCTCTTTCTCTATTTTCCTCTCACTGTCTCTTTTCTATCTATATATCTTCCTCTCTATCTGTCCATCTCTAATCCCTCATCCTATTTTAGTCTCCTAAATTAATTACAGTGAATAAGACATTGTCAAAACATGGATACCTCCTATTTTAGTCACCTAATTTACTGACTGTGAGAATAGAAGTTATTTGGAAATTACTGCTACCTTGAACAGCACCAGAAATAACTGGTAAAACCTTTCTAATTAAATTGATTTTGGCAGCCATTTTGTAACAAAATTACATAGCCTTAGCCCTTGCTGCATGAGGAATACCTGCGACCTTGCTGCCAAGTAGAAGAATTATTTATTCTACTTTAAAACATTCAACTTTTCAAAAATCTCATCTTCGACATCTCCAAAACATCCAATATGGGGAAAAATATTGCAGAAATGCAAACTTATTGTTTAGGACGAATGCACAATGGTACGCAAAAAAATCACTTGAGGCTCTTGGTCGATCCTTGCAAGATTTGTGTGGCAATGTCAGACCATTTGGGAATGCAGTAATATTGCTTGAAGGAGATTTCAGACAAATGTTACCTGTTATTCTTCAATCAACACCAGCAGATGAAATAAATGCTTGCCTCTACTCTACTTTTTTGTTCCATGTGAAGACATTAAATGTAACTCAAAATATGCATGTACAGTTGCAGACTGTTCGATCCGCAGAAAACTTTTGCATCACTTGTGGGAAATTGGGTACGAAAAATGCCAGCTGATCAGAGTTAAGGGCAAAATTCTTTGACTTTTAACTTCTGTAATTTCGGTAATTTTATTTCATCAAAAGAATAGTTAGTTTAAAAGGTATTTGCAGATATTCAAAATATAAGAATTCCATTTGACTGAGTTAATGAGCTATTCTTGCAGGTCAATACAAAGATGCCCATGAACTTAACGCTATAATTAAATGTAAAATTCCAAGTGAGGTAGTCAAATACAAATCCATCGACACTGTTGTGAGAGCAGATAAAGTGGTTAATTATCCAACAGTTATATTTGCCAGGGATTCCACCGCATGTATTGTAACTGAAATTTGGTGTACTAATTATCATGTTGTGAAATATAAACCAATCCAAGCTTTGCAATCGCACATAGCTTGCAGTAAAAAAAAAATAACAAACAATATCATAGAAACAGCAATCTTAACAGGACCTTTCACAGATGAATATATTTTCATTCCATGCATTTCTATGATTCCACCGGATACATCATTACACTTTAGCAAATTGCACTTTCCAATTTTATTGTCATTTGCAATAACCATCAACAAAGCAAGGGGAACAATCTTTAGAGTTATGGACCTTACAGTTACACACTGACTGTTTTTTCACATGGACAATTTATGTTACGTATTCAAGAGTCACCAAACCGGAAAATCTCTATATCAGCTAGGCAAATGGAACAACAAAAACTGTGTACTCATGCAAAATGGAAATTTAAACCTATAAGAAATATGCTTTTTCTCATTTTGGAACTTTTTCCATTGCGCCAATTTGAGCCACAGCAACGCGTGGCAGGGTACAGCTAGTATATATATATATATATATATATATATATATATATATATATATATATATATATATATATATATATATATAAATGTAATTCTTGGTTCGTTCAAAGTCTATAGAACCATATTTTTACATTACCAATTTAATTGAAATTTTCAGAAATTCTATTTTTAAAGTCAAAGAATGTTTGCATGTTATTAAAATAATTAAACATTTCGAATTATAAAAATATTAAATTAAATAAAAATAGTGTTCGTTACTGCGAGATTATTCGCCATTTTATTTCCGGTAAAAATTAGCCTTTGACTTATTGAGATAAGTATTATTTGTATTATTTTTATGATACTCATGCAGAGAGTGATCCGTGGTGAAATAATGTTATTATTTAAAAAGTCATTCTTAACATGGGGAGGGGAGGGTTTTGTACCTATTCTGTACTTTAACCTTACAATTGAATAAAAAACATATCGTAAAACTTTAATTAAACGTGGGAATACGATTTAAAAATAGCGCGGATCACTCTATGCATTTGCACCACTTTTATATATTGCGGACTATTATTCTCATCTTTATTAGTTGCTGTTTCACGATTTTCCGGCCAACTATTCCTCTGGCCTTCATGAAAAGAAGTAAGTACGTGAGAAATTATTTTTCCTTTTATAAATGTTTACTAGCTTTTTCCTTTTATTATTCGTAAAGATGAAAAAGGTTTCTCATTCATGAAAAGAGTTAAGTCTACGTAAATAAATAAATAAATGTTTGTACACGTGACAAATTATCAATAAATAGTTTAGATACTTTTTTGTAATGGTTTATGAAAAGAGTTAACGTAAATAATGTTTGTACAAGGAGACGTAAGGTGTGTAGTTGTACAACCATCACTCCCATGCTTAATTTCTATACTTATGGATTTTGGAATTTTTTTTCACTGGATTATTATTGATTGGGCACTAATTAAACAGATTATGAAAAAAAAATTAAAAAACGAAATCATTATGTCGATATTTGAAAGTGGTGCTCACTTTTTAGTTATAACGTTCTGATAAATCAGTCACCCATTTTGTAACCAATCAAAACGCGGTATATCAAAACCATAGAAAGTAAAAATAATATGACCCTCTACCGCATTTGTAAGTCAGAAATATATTTGTTTCTCAAAGAAAAAAATAGATTGAACATGACTTTTTTAATTGTTTTTATGAAAATAAAGTTTCGATTTTTTTAATTTTTTTATTTTTACTTATTTAGTTAAAATTCAGTTTGTGGGTGTTTTTTTTTTTTTAAATTGTTTTTATGAAAGGTGAGTTAATGTTTCTTTACAATAATTTATCTGTTTTTATGAAAGGTCGGGGTTTGGGGTTTTTTTTCAAACTTTTTCTGTTTTTTTTATTTTTTTTTTAAGTATTATAAATTTCACTAACATGCTGAAGAAATGTTTAATAATTTGGAATTTTTTTAGATGAGGTCCACCGCCACAATTTTTCTTTAAATGACGACATTTATAGGTTTCCGAGTATGGTGAACACTGAAATCAACTAGTTATCAATATATAAACAGTTGTATTATGCATTGTATTCTTTGGCGGCCATCTTTTTACGTGCGCACGCGCCATAAACAAATACACGCGCGTAAAAAGATGGCTGCCAAAGATTACAATGCATGATACAACTTTTTATATCCTGATAACTATTATTTCTGCAAAATTTCAATGCGATTGTCGTATTCAGCATAGTCGAAAACCATTACAAGTCGTAAAAGAAAATTGAGGAGGTGGACCTAATCTAAAAATTTCCCAATAAGTTTCCATCCCGTACGCCTCCCGATACAATGCTTCGTCAACATGAGCCCATTTTATATGTCCGGAAGACACTTCCTTATTTAGAAAAAAAAATGAGTGACGGATTTACCAGAACGTGGTAACTAAAACGTGAATACCCCTTTCAAATGTTGAAATGATTTTTTTTTCAATTTTTTTTCATAATTTGGTTACTGTTCAATCAATAATAATCCAGTGAAAAAATTTCAAAAAACCTATCAGTATAGAAACTCCGCCACGTAAGTAAATAAATAAAAAATGTTACGTGCGCATGCGTTAGCCTTGACTGGGGGAACTAAGGGAACGACCATTAAATAATTATGTGGGTCGCCATGGAAAACGCCGAAGTAGTACCAAAATAGTTTTCATGATCTGAAGAAATTTTATTTCAAAAAAGTGAGTGATCACTTTTCCATGTAAATTTACCTTAAAATGAACCCCCACTTTCTGGCCACCTGAGGAAGGGCCATTTATTTTCGTGTTTATTGGCTTAAAGGTTTTTTGACAAGGCAGTTTGGTACGCGAGTGCTTATTAACAGTTTTCGTTTATGCTCACGCGTAACATAACCAAAGGTTACGTGTGTTAAATGGAAAATAGCCCCAGAGTTCAAGGGTTATTACCATGTAAAAGAAATCAAACAAAAACACTTTTTAGCCAAGAAACACACAGAAAAAAATAGCATCCATTATTTTTCTATCGAATTCATTTGCTGATTTTATTGAAAACTATTTTCCCTCCGATGTTTTATATAATTTTCTATTAAGGGGCGTGCGTCTCACGTTCGTATATAACGACATTTTTTTGTAGATTTTGGTGTGCTAAAAACGAATCTGCAAACCGTTTCCGTCGCAAAAAATAGTTTTTATGACATGAAGAAATTACTTTATCGAAAAGTTGCGATCACTTTTCCATGTAAATTTAACTTAAAATGAGCACCCATTTTCTAGCCAACTGAGAGAGGGGGGATTTTTTCCCCATGTTTATTGGCTAAACAGCTTTCGTTTATGCTCACGCATAGCGTAAACGAAGGCTACGGCTGTGGAATGGAAAATAGTCACAGAATGCAGGAGTTATTATCGTGCAAAAGAAATCAAACAAAAATCTTTTTAGCCAAGAAACACACAGAAAAATGACCCTCTCTCAGGTGGTCAGAAAGTGGGTGCTCATTCTAAGTTAAATTTACATTGAAAAGTGATCACCCACTTTTCCAAAAAGTAATTTCATGAATATCATGAACACTTTGGTTTTTGCTACGTAAACGGTTTGCAGATTCGTTTTTAGCACACCGAAATCTACAATAAAATATTTCCTTATATATGAACGTGAAACGGGCCTTAAATTAAAATAATACCGGATTTTTGGAGCAGATTTGCCGTTTAGTTGTACAAATATCCTCACACCAGGTAATCACTAAAAGGGACTTTTAAAAGTCGTCACCTGTATCGAGCAAAAGTTTAAAACCACCGATTATATGCCAGCCTACGTCATGGTAACATATATTGAGTGAGTTCCTTACAGTATTTTGTATAGTTTTTTAGTTTAAACTCATTTTCCCAATATTTCCTCAAACCTAACGTGTTCGATAGGTCTTCCGCCATTTGTATTTTTCAGATATATCGATAAACATTGAATGTTTTTGAACCGATTATACATTACATAAAAGCACTAAAATATTATCCAGTTAGGTAGAACATTTACTTTACTTGCCTTTGATAACATTTATTTGTTACATATTTATTTTTTGACAACTTCTTTGTATCTATGTTTAGTAATATACACCCTTTTCATTTAATATAACGTTTAGTCGGCTTGAAAAACGGTGTTTATCGGTGTATTTGAAAGCTACAAATGGTGGCGGACACTGTAGATTACTTTAAATTAGAGAAAGTGAGTTTAAACTTTAAAAAAATATACAAAATACTGTCAGAAACCCACCGATTATGCCAGCCTATGTCATGGTAACATATATTTGGTTAGTTTCAGACACTGTTTTGTATAGTTTTTAGTTTTCAACTTACTTTCCCAAACTTAACGTATTCAACAGAGTCCGCAACTATTTCTGTTTTTCGAGCCGATTAAACATTTTACATTACATAAAAAAAAAACACTAAACAATTATCCAGTTAGGTAGAAACGTAACTTACCTTTGCTTTCATTTATTTGTTTTTGGACAACTTTTTCGAATCTCTGTATAGTACCCCACTCCCCGCCATCAACCAAATATTAATTACTAACTCACATTTTTGTAAAACAACAAAAAAAAAACAACATTTAGCGTTTCACCATTTTTGCTACGTTCGGCTTCATCCACTGATTGTTGGTCGAGTCCAAACCATGAGTGATTGACAGAAACTCCCGAGGATCCAGATCAAATTCTGCAAGAGTACCATTTTTTTTTTCATTTTCGCCTTCTTTTTCACATTTTGGAGTAGATTGCTGTACTAAGAATATAAGAAACATGCATTTTCTCTTTTTATTAAGTGTTTCCATTACATCAAATTGAGCCACTGCAACGCGTTGCAGAGTACAGCTAGTATATATATATATATATATATATATATATATATATATATATATATATATATATATATGCAAGAGATATTGCAAGACGCATTGTTTTACAGCTGTCCGTTAAAATTCCATATTTCTCGATTAAATTTTGTAATATTTTTAGGGTGGTCTTGACATAGATGCGCTGGTTTGGTGAATCCTATTTCCTCCTATTTTGGATGGCAAAAACGATATTTGTTCAACGGAGACCCTTGTGATGTAGTTTACTCGAAACTGGAAGGTTCACTTGCGTCCAACCTCGTGTGATTACTAGTAGGAATTGCCGACTAGAAAGGAATTTGAAAGGAACAGGTGTTTGCGTGTGGGGTATTGGGACCGCACTTGGCTTATATTCGGATGGGGTAGAAGAGGGATGGGTATGATTCTGGATGGGTGACGGGGGTGGGTTGGGATGAACCGGGGAGCTTATCTTAGGTTAATTTCCGATACATTTAAATGTTTTAATTTAAATCTTACTGGGACGAAGGGAGTTGTGTAAATCTAATAGAGGAGTCCAAATGCGCTGATTTTTAAATTATTTCTCATTTTGGGGTGGCCTTGCCAGTGGGAGTTACGGGTGGTGATTAGATGGTTCTAAATTTTGTTTTTTGTTCTTTGAACCTGGGAGGGTTTTTAAGCTATTTTTTCATTAGGTTTAGGTTTTGATTGGTTAGCTTATATTCTTGTTGCTTCGTGTGCTAATTGGTTGTTTGGTTGCAATTTAATATGTAGTATTAAGCGTACGATTTTACGAGGATAGGGTTTGTTAAGCAAATTTGTCTGAAGTCTTATGCTTAAAGTAGTTATATTGTTAATTAAGGCTTGCCAGAATGCAGGCGATTCTAGGTCGGTTATTTATTTAATGTTATGTTAATGTATTCAGAGGGCGTGCTAATATATTATATTAAAAAGTTGGAGTTTATTATGGCGATTTTTTCAGATAGCGAGTGCTTATACTTTTGACAGTTCTGTATGACGGGAGTGTTTCTATAACCAATGACACATATTTCTTACCTAATTTTGAGATAGTGATTTTACCAAAGTTCTAATAATATAAATGGGCAATACCTTTTCTGTTGAATCACAACACAGAGACGCAGATACACAAAGATAATGACGTTCTTTGTTTCATGGCCGGCCCATGATTTTGCTCGAGGAATTCAAAGTTTCTTCATATGGATTTTTCTTCTCTAACCTTTCGCTTCCAAGGTTTGCCGTCAGCAGCCGTCTCTGACCTCTCTCTCGGCTCCCTCTCCCCGACTCTTCTCCTCTTCTCTCTGACTGCATCTAAAAAACTCTACCTATATTTAGAACTCGTCACGTCATCGCATGATTAAACATGTGCTCATTA
>NC_136497.1:117841911-117851911 GCF_053919585.1 Euprymna scolopes
TGGTCGAGAACCGATACAAAGATTTTCACAAAACTCAGTACACTGTATATAAAATTTCGATTCTGTAGACTTAAAATTGACAGAGATGTTGTGTAAGGAAATGTACACAGGCAGGCAGAGAGACAGACAGAAAGGCAGACAGGAGACTCTTTCACTTTTATAGAAATATAGATATAAAGAAAAGCCCTTGAAAATAATGTCGGCACACTTATACATAAATGTGAGCCATGAAAATCATTTCGACGAATTTAGCGTTCGACTATCGCATTAATCAACAAAGCTTCATATCTCAATACAAAAGCTACGTTGAATAGAACCATAAACAAAACAAGAAATATACTTACATACATTTCTTTGATAAAAAGATGGAAAAAGAATTAATCAGTGATTCACTTTTGTGCGTTACACCACGCTTCCTATTCATATCAAAATCAACGTCAGTGATCTTTAGAAAATAAAGTAAACTCAGGATTCTTTTCTGTAAATGGAAGCAAAACACATAGAAAGCATCGATTGTTTCGAAATTGCTCCATTTCCTTTGTTATTTCATCTGATAGGGAAAGCAAACTATCCATTTTCATTTCATAAAGCTGGTAAAAAAATGGGTCCAATTTAATCTACGTCAATTCATTGCAAGCAAAAATAATCTGAAATAGCTGAATATGGCCGACCGGAAAAAGACTGTACGAGGTAGAAAGGATTATAATGAGAGTAATTATTCGCCGTTAAAAAAAAACAACCACTTAAGTAAATACCGTTGCTTTATTCATTTAGTTATACACGTAATGCAACAATAACTACAAGATGGATTACTGAGTTAACAACATTTTCTTGATAATGAAGTAAAAATTGTGATCAGAATATGCACACCTCGAAATGTGAATTCAGCTTACTGTATTTGTTCGATATATATATATAATGTTTATAAATGTAGATTTATATTTTGATACACGTAAAAGAAATTATCCGTGGCCACATTTGTCTTATCTACACGCTGTTAAACTTCAGACTCAAGCTAACATTTTAACGTGGGTTAACACCTAAATTAAGGCGAATAGAATGACAGTCTATTTATCCTCGCAATGATGTTATAAGCAGAGTTAAACAAGGTGAAGTTGGGCGTTACACATTGAGATGGACAGTCTTATTATAATTGCCTAGAATGACAATTGTCAACATTAATCAATGTCTTGTCCGCTAGAAGATTATAATGAAGATACAAGCATGATAAACCTTATGTCTGGAATATTTATTCTAATTTTAATCAAAACCCATAATGTGATTAAAAAAAGAAGTCAATATACGTTTGAGTGAGAAGTGTAGACAGATATTATTTACAGTTTTGTCGAAATGGACGATTTAAGTCTTTAGAGTTATTTATAAAAATAGTACAAGTCACATCGTTTATAAAGGTGCAACATTGTTTGCACTTGTAAATGAAGTTACTAGGCCAACCTCCAGCTATACAACTTTACTGACGAGTCCATCCATCCATATATATATATATATATATATATATATATATATATATATATATATATTTATATATATATATATGTGTGTGTGTGTGTGTGTGTGTGTGTGCGGGTGCGTGGGTGTGTTTCTCTGCCTCTAGTCACAATAACATGAGCATTCTCACGACAGTTTTATGAGGCTTGCTATTTTCATGCTGATTCATAACAAGGTGGAAGTGTTTTTTTTTGTGACACAATCATTAAAACATAATAATACAAGGTCAACGAACTCCTTTTATATGATTTCTTTTTGAATAAATTTTGCACATATATACAATTGTTTTATTAATTGATAATATGAATGTGTTTCAGCTAACTTAAAATACTACACCCACACACACACACACACCCACACACACACACACACACACATATATATATATATATATATATATATATATATATATATATATATATATCTTACATAGTAGTCATCACGGATCAAGGTTTACAAGCCACTCAGAAAATAAGCGTCATTGGCTGTACAGTAATCAATGGGATAATATCACGGTATTTGTAAGTAATGGAGATTTGATAAAGTGTCTTATTTAAGGGGCCGGTTTATCAGGAATGTGTTTATGTTGGACTATTTCCATATATAATATATATTTATGAGCAACAATATGATTGTCTGGGGATATAATTAAGCACAAAAACGTAAGCAAAATAAAGTACTCCAAAGTGAAACAGGCTTGCCGGGACACTCTATATAAAAATGCATGTAAAGTTGGCCATGTTTTTTGGTTTCAAAATATAGTTGTTGTTTTTCACACATAGGCATTAAATTATCACAGTAGAATGGTATTATGATCGTCAAATCCTGCATATTTTCGTGGAGGTTCATCCCATAGAACCAAACATATAAACATTTACATATTTAGTTGGGGTACCAGTTTATATATATATATATATATATATATATATATATATATATATATATATATATATATATATATACGTATGTATAGATTTTAAATATTTCTTAGGTGATATTTGTACATATATATATATATATATATATATATACACGCATATACATATATATACATATACATATATATATTGTTTATGGACATTGTTTCTATATACACACGCATATACATATATATATATTTATATATATGTATATTTTTTATAGACATTTTTTCTACAACATTATATTAATGTGCATGACAAAACGGTTAGATATATGTGGTATTCCCTGCTTCGTGTGTTACCTTAATAATCGATCTATTTGCAAATGCGTAAGGCAGTTGCTTTCGTAATTCATATAAACATATATTTGATATTCATGACATCATAATTGCACAACTGCCTTCACCGGTAAAAAGTGATGACTATTTTGTTGAAAAGCCATAGCCAAGATAGATTTCTAAAGTTTTTGCGTGTTGCAAATGTTCCTTTAATGTTAAAGGTTGTTCTATTTTGTACGTTTTCACACATTTTATTTTTGTTATGATGTATTAAATAAAAAATGAACACACATAACAATAACCCATGAGCTGATTTCTTATTCTCCCGTATATTTGGCACCAGACGTGATTTAATATTATAGAGGCCAGTTATAGTTGATTTTTGATTTGGCTTTTCACACACCCACACACATACGCACACATATACACCCACAAAGATATATATTTATATATTTATTTATGTATATATACATATATACATGTGTGTTTGTGTATATTTTGCGACTATATTATAGCCTAGATTACACATATTAAGAATATAGTGACTGTCTTAACGCACACTACTAGAAGTTCGAATATTATAGAAAAATTCATCTTTGAGTCAACTAGTAAACCCTTAAATGTCGGAATTCATGTTTCAGTTCTAATCAGATATGGATGCGTGTATATTTGTTTGTAAGTAAACATATGAAACACTATTTAAACTTTCCGTTGTTACCGTCACAAAATATATTTGGTTACCTACTCCTGAATACTGGTATATAACTATTTCATTTACTCATATAAATTAAATATACGAAAGTATAAATTTATGCGTAAACTTTAAGTATTTTCTTCAAAAGTGCTCAATACGTAGGTAGAGCTAGTTAGTAAGTTATAAAATATATATGGCAATTAAGCTGCACTGAATATTCCGCGTTTCACCCACTCTAAGACTCATAAGGCTTATGCGCGAATTTTGTGGTTGTCGGTCGTGTTTATATACGCACCTTCTATTGAGGTTTTTGTTAACCTATCAGCTTTCTACCATCCACCGCACCCTTCCTATCAGCCAATGGGCATCCACTTACCGGACAAAGGGCCATTTGACCCCTGGTAAACCTGTTCCTTTGCGTGTGCTCTATTTAGCCTGGATATCTGATTTCCTGACCTGTTTTAAATTTAGGTTAGTTTTTTATGTTAGTTTATATATTTATATATATATATATATCCATTTACACACACATATATATATGTGTGTGTGTGTACATATTTATATATATACATATTTATATATATATATATATCATATATATACACATATATGTGTGATCGTTTATAATTTTTAATCTATTTTGTATCGCTATCCTAGAGTAAATTTTATTTTATGAACACAGTTGTTTGCTATTTCTCTTCCACAATTTAATAGATGTTGGGTTTCTTGAAAGTACAGGATAGTAAATTTTTCATGAAGGCATAATCTACATGGGCCGTCTAGGTATCTACATGTGGACGCTTGACTTATTATTTTCCATTCGACTACCGTCGAATGACCGCTTTCCTTGAGTTCCCAGTATTTATTTGCTAACGTTGTTTTCATACGGTATTTTTTATTGTTGAATGTACTTTTGTGGTAATAATATCGAGTTTTGGAATCTAAGGAAGTCATACCTACGTAATATTTCTTGTTATTCATGGTTTCTTTCGCAAATATATGTACACCCCCCCACACACACATGTGTATATATAAATATAATCATATACGTGTATGTATATGCACAGAGATGTATGCATACAAATATTTATGTAAACGTATATATAAGCGTATATATATATATATATATATATATATATATATATATATATATATAATTATTTACTGTAATAATTAGTAAAAACCTAAGGAGACTAGTGCTTCATCCTTTCGCAAATAATAAGAGCGGTGTTGTCACGATTAACATAAATTGATAGATTCGAATCCGGCCACAGAAGCCACCTCTGGAATGATGAGCAAGGGCTTAATTATTTGGCTACAGTTAACCGCGAAAAATGTCGTTGGATGTTTAACATTTTAAAAAATGCTTTTTAACGACCGTCAGAGTGATCTAATCATTGTATACTCTCTCTCTCTCTCTCTATATATATATATATATATACACATATATAAACATATATATATATATGCGTGTGTGTGTATGTGTGCTTGTGTGTATGTTTGATTATATGTAGGAGAAGAAGAAGAGAGAGAGAGAGAGATATTTTCCTAAGCATAGTATTAAGTTACTTGCATTTTTTCATCAAACAGTAGTAGACACAACATCTAACATCGATATTTCAAAAAGAGTTTACGAAAGCGGCGAGATGAAATAAAGGGGCGATGTGTGATCTGATCACAGCGTCTTAAGCCTTTCATATCAGAGTTAAAATCAGAGAACACAAACATCAATCAACAAATTTAACAGATAGGTCTCTTGCCTACGTCCATGTTTCTCTGCACGCTGAGTGCATTATGTTCTCTACTGACACTATGTATGACAACATCCAACATCGACCTCGCAAGTGTTATTGTTTATAAAGATTTACACGGTGAGGCATCCTTTCTTTGAAATCAATCACAAGATCATTGCCCATCGAGCCACCACATCCCATGTAATCGTGTACAAACAAAACATATGGTAAATATTTATTTCCTCTGTGAACTCATAACAGTGCCCATCATCTGGAGTTGACGGAAGAAATTTTAATTCCTTGCATGAACATAAAAACGTGTGTAAAATATATATTTAGCTGTAAAGCCTCGGCGTTTTCAGGAAGTGTTAAAGATTTTCACACCTGTTTTCATGATATTGTTTAATTTATAATCAATGTATTTGGAAATTTTATTTGTAATATATATATATTTTTATAAGGCACCATTTATCTATTAAATATCATTGGAATTATAATGTTATGAATTTAATTTTTTAATTTTAAGATAAATATTCGGGAAATTATTTCACGTAAATAGCTTCCATAAACTAATGTTATTTGGGTAGAAGTTTCAGGTCAGTATAAATAATTTTCGAACGAAGACATAGGATGTTTTTCGTCAATATAGATAATTTTCGAGATTTAAATTCGAAGGGCCACGTAAAAATTCTGCTTTTTATTATAGACACGTTATAAAAATGGCGCATTTGTTTACGAAAGAAACGGAAATTAATTGTGGTAGATAATATATTTAATAAATCTTTAAAATACAAATATCATGTGTTCTTTTTTAATATTAAATGTATTACGCTTTTTAAAAAAAAAAAACACGTTAACATCGAAATCTAAACAGTAATGCATAATCTAAGTAGAATCTATAGAAGTATAACGTACCATTAAACATATTGATCCTAAGATATATATAGTGGTAGTGATAGGATTTACCGGTGATAATTATGAATAAGCTTCGACTGACACCTGACTATATTTGAGATCAATCGATCAATACTTTAATCATAAAACGTATTAAAGTGTAAGTAATGTTGCAGATTTTCAAATTACTTTAACAACGTATAGTTTTATTACAGGAAATATAGTTTCACCCGACACATTGGGGTGGAATTTCCAATTTACAGTGCTAAATATTTACAACGGTATATACATTATATATATATATATATATATATATATATATATATATATATATACGTATGTATATATATACATATACATGTGTGTATGTATATATATATTTCTATATTTCTATGTATGTTATATATATATGTTATATATAAATATATACATATATATATATGTAATGTAAGTTAAATATATATATATGTTATATATATTAATATATTTACGTGTGTACAGTAAAGATATATATATATATATGTATGCTATATATATATATATATATATATATACACACATACACCCATATATATATATATATATATATATATATAAATATATATATATATATATATATATATATATATATATATATATATATATATATATACTAGCATTTAAGCCCGGATGTTCCCGGGTGTTTGGATGTTTTGTTGAGCAAAAAAAAAAAAAAAAATGGTAGTAGGAAGGTAGGCTCGAACACGTATCGCGTAATGGGAAAAGAACATGGAACAAACCTGACGCCTTTTCTGTTACGATCACCGCCAAACCGGAAGTGACGTAGGTTTTTATTATAATTATACAATCGAAAAGAGGTGGTGACTTTCAAAAATATCGGCGGAAGACGCGACCCGCCCTGTAGAAAATTGCCCAGTTTAAAGTGAAGATATAAGTGTTTTTAGCCAATTTTTCGATATTTGTCGTCTGAAAGGTCGAATTTCAAAACGATACAGAACTTGTAAAATCCGTCGCCTTTGTCGAAAGTTTTAGGCAGACATACAAACATACATATACATACATACATTTATATATTAGTAAGTAAAAATTAGCAACCAGAGCCGATTAAAAAGCTTGCCTTATCTCTGAATACCCTTTATGTAATATTTCAAATGTTTAGATCAGAAATTGCCTGAGTAATTTGGTAGACACCGCAGAGGTCAATGTGTTTTTCACTTTGGCCCCTATTATGACCCCTTAAAATTTATTGAGTTATTGCGTACAGAAATGTACACACACAGAAACACGCAGACACGCAGACACGTTCACTTTTGTATATACTAACATTTCAGCCCGGCATTGCCAGGGTGTTTGGAGATTTATATTGAGCAAAAAAAAAAGCGTTCAATTTTTTTTTTAATTTGACCCCTATCATGACCCCTTAACATTTATTGTTTGGGGTTCAAATGTAGTTATTAGGTTAAGTCATGCCCAAGGAATCTATATCTAAAATTTCAAGTCTTTAGAGCAAAATTTGCGTAGCAGTTTGGTAGAGTTCTCAGAGGTCAAATAGTTGAAGTTGACCCCTTCAACAGGCAAATTACAGGCCGAAAACGGAATACAAAGATGTTCCCAAATCTCACTAACCTGTATATCAAATTTCGAATCTGTAGACTGAAAATTGACAGAGTTATGGCGAGGGTAAATGTACACACACAGACACACACAAACACTTTCACTTTTATATATAGATTAAAAAATATATACGTATACATAAATATATATGGAAATAATTGTGTGTGTAATGTAAAGTTTTTACGTAAGTATTATGCAAGTATAAATCTAGTAGAGGTTTTTAATATGAATATCAATACACACAAAAGAAATACACATTTATAGGAGTATCGATATAGATCTATCCTTTCCGCCCGCCGTTGCCTGGATGTTTGGAGATGTATGCTGAGCATAAAAAACGGTCATTTTTTTTAATTTAACCTTTATTATGACCTCTACACATGTATTGTTTTCGGCTCAAATCAAGTTATTTAGTTTGGGCTATGTCCAAGAAACATATATATAATATTTCCAGTGTTTAGACAAAAAAACTGGCGGAGGAGTTTGGTAGAGTTCTCAAAGGTCAAATCGTTAACTGCCACATTTCTGATCGAACAATAACAAAGATTTTCGCAAATCTGAGTACCCTGTATATCAAATTTCGAGTCTTTAAAATGAAAATTGACAGAATTATTGCATAGGAAAATGTACACACAGAGACACACAGACACGTTCAGTTTTATTGATTAAACAAAAATATATACGTACACATAAATATGTATGGAAACAATTGTGTGTGTAATGGAAAGTTTTTACGCTAATATTATGCAAGTATAAATCATGTAGAATATCTCCATGAATATAATTACACGTAATAGTTTACTAAAGATGATCATCCATCAGAAAACACACAAACAAAAAAAATAAGAGGGAATTAATTAAAATGACTGTTTAAAAGAATATGCAAATTAGCAAGACCTTTTGCTAGTGAATACAATTCCATAACTCATATATAACAAAATTGCATTTTCTTTTTAAATAAATAGAAAAGAGGGGGTTTAATATGAATATCCATACACAAAAAAGAAAAACGAATATATACGACTATAGAAGAAATATGTTATATATATATATATATAAATATATATATATATATATATGTATAAATATAGATAGATATGTGTATGTTATATATATATATATATTAATAGATATATATATATTTATATATGTGTATGTTATATATACATATATATATATATAAAATTACATTTAAAAAATTATATATATATATATATATATGTATATATATATATGTTTGGCTTAATTTGGTCGTTTGTTTAACGGCCTATCTACACATTTCGGTGTATTTAATTCCGAACCCAGTTATTTTGGAAATAGTATTCATGTTGCATCCAGTTATTTTGCAGAAGGTTTTTATTCCTAAACATCTGTGTATACTCAATCGCCCGTTTTTAGTGTTTGATTTGGTTGTTTTTTTTTTGTTCCTTTCCATGCAGAAAATAAATGAGCTTTGCAATGAGAGAAAAATGTACAGTGTTAATGCTTGATACAGTTTAATTTATGAATCCAGTCAGGAAGTGGGGGGGGGCGTAGCAAAATAAAGATGATTCGGAAAAAGGAAAAGGGGACTAAATTGGTTGTTGTTTTGGATTTAAGTTTTGCAAAACATTATAAATTTTGCAAAAGAAAGTAGAAAAACAAAAAAGGATTATTCTTCCACAAACGGCAAAAATAATCCACGTGAACTGAACTGCTTCGAACATTGGTGGAAGGAATAAACGCTGTCTATTTCCAGTTTTTTTCATTTTAATATATATATATATATGTATATATATATATATATATATATTATATATATATCATAAAAGGTAATTTGTAAAAAAAGTTTATATCTTTGACTGGCAGTAAGCATGATTCTACATTGACTTGGATTAAAACCACAAGTCCACCGTCGCTTTGAAGTAATCAATCTATGAATACTAAAACTTTTATCTTTATGTGTATGTTAAATATAGTCGATAAAGTAGTAGGAACAGAAAAATACATCCATAGAGTGATATATGTACTTTTTGTGGAGAAACACGCAATAAACGCCATCTCTTTAAATAAAAAAAAATAAGATAGAATGGACTTATATAATATAGACTTCGTTTTATACTTTATCTTAATTTAGAACGAATAAATTATATATATATATATATATATATATATATATATATACATGTATATATATTATATATATGTATATATATATACAGTAAGTTATAAAATATATATGGCAATTAAGCTACACTGAATATTCCGCGTTTCATCCACGCTAGGACTCCTCAGGCTTATGCGCGAATTTTGTGGTTGTCTGTCGTTTTTATATACGCACCTTCTATTAAGATTTTTGTTAGCCACTCAGCTTTCTAA
>NC_136497.1:117854411-117901911 GCF_053919585.1 Euprymna scolopes
ATATTGATATATTGAGTCAGTTTTAAAAGGAAAAAAAACATAATTAAATTGAGTATACGGTCGTTTGGAAATGATAATCATTTTCTTTAAATTAACACTAACCATTAACAATAATAATCAAATATTTTCCCAACCCCTATTTGATGCTGATGAGGAGATTGTATTCGAAAAAAAAGTGTTTACCAATTGTTGTCAATTGATCTTTAAAATTTTAATAAAATGAATATCGTTTCGGAAACGATCGTACACTCAATTGAATCGTGATGGTTTTCCTTTTGAAACTACTCCATTATTTACAATTATCAATCCTTATCCTCAATAATAATATAGCTCTTGCATAAATATACCTATTGAGCTGATTATATATCTACATTACTATAAGCACCGTCCTTTGAAATATTAATTACATTAAAATAAATGTTGCTCTTTAGACTCCAGGTCTATAAAAATATAAAAAAAAAATAACATTAATATTTGATTAAAGTATAGAATATCACATTGATTAAACATTTATTTAAAATGTCGAATGCGGCTCTGTGTTATCAAAGATGCTACTGTCGATTTTATATGCCGAGTTTTTGGCTTGTGTGGTGATAAATCTTCCTGAATATACGTTTACCGTGAAGCCTTATAAAGTATAAACATTGTTAAAAATCTAACTGTTACTTTTTGATCAAACTTTTCGATTATCGATTACGGTGTTCGATACTGATCAGAAATATTCTGATAAAGAAGCCTATCTCCAACCACTCCCAGACACATCAAGTATATGTGTGTGAAAATTTATAGAAACTGGTCCTGCTGTTTCAGAGTCTGTAAGGAAGGAACTCTTCTCCCGGTCGTAAAATACCCTTAAATATGATATTTTGATTAATGCAGATTTCGTATTTATTATTATTATATTATATGGGGCCCAATATATAATAATGATTAAAAAGGTTTTAAAAATTTAATTCATACGCCACTACCAAGAATCGACACCAAAACGTGGAGCTTGCAGTTTATTTTTGCTTCTGCCTTTAATGACTGCGTTATGAAAATATATTACTGAACGGCTAAAAAGTAAACATAAACCAATAGGTACTAAGTTGTACATGCACATTTGTAATGCCGGCGTTCGACCTTTGCCTGGGAAATTTCTTTACATTTTTTTTTAAATGTTCACATTTTTGTACCGATTTTCCCGGGCTATAACCAAAAATCTTAAGCTTCGCATGGGTTCAACTATATATATATATATATATATATATATATATATATATATATATATATGAAGATTTTTGTCTCTAGGCAAACATCTCTAAGAGGAGTTTGGTAGTCCTTTTTGTTAAACAAAAATATATACGTATACAGAAATATATATGGAAATAGTTTGATGTTTACTATAACGTTATTACGCAAGTATAAACCATGTTGAATATCTGCATTTATATAAGTTTATGTAACAGTTAACTAAGAATGATCATTCCATGAGAAAACGGGGAAAAAACTAATAAGGAATTAATAAAATGAATGTTTAAAAGATATGCAAATTAGCTAGATTTTTAGCTAGTGAAGGCAATTAAACAGCCCATATAAAAGAATGTTGCATTTTCTGTCTAAATATATACAAGACAGGTTTTTAATATAAATATCAATGCACAAATAAGAGACTCAATATTTAACATAAAGATATTTTGATTTGGGAATATCTTTTCAATAGGTTTTCTATATGAAAATTCGGTTATAAAGGGGTCAAAGTTCAACGATTTGACCTTTAAATACTCTTCTAAACTCCTCCACCAATTTTAGGTCCAAAAACTTGAAATTTTAAATGTAGGTTACTTGAAGGTGTATCAACATTTCTAATTTTATTTGAGCCCCAAAAAATAAAGATTAAGGGGTTAAATTGATGTTAAATTAAAAGAAAATTGATTTCTTCGGTCTCTACTCAACCGATTTTTTGTCTAAACATTTAAAATTTTACACAAAGGATAATAAGTGATAAAGCGAGTTTTTAATCAGTTTAGGTCGATAATCTGATCAGCCAATGAATCAAAGTCCAAAAGATTAGTCCTCTTTGCGGTATCTACCAAACTACTCAAACAATTTTGGGTCTAAGCATTTAAAATTTATATATAACAGGTATTCAGACATGTGGTAAGAATTTAAATTATTGGGGGGGGGCGAGAATTTGGCTGCCAAAATGTCTCAGTTGCTTATTCTACAAAATTTATCCGCTAATTTTGAGTCTAAAAACTTGACATTTGAGATATAGATAACTTAGACATGGGTAAACCTTTGTATTTTGATTTGAAACCAAAACAATAAATATTAAGGAATAAATTTTAAGGAACTAACATTGAAGTCAAATTAAAGAAAAAAATACCTCTACGGTTGTCTATTAAATTACTCAGACACATTTTGGTCTAAACATTTGAAATTTGACATAAAGTGTATTCACACGTAGGGCATGTTATGAACAGTATATATGGTCTGTGCAAAACCGTGCTGAATTTCTAGTATTTCTATATAAGTGAAATTGCCAGTATGTGTGAGTGTGTCTGGATGCCTTTTTCTACCATCTATACTGTCAACTTTCAGCCTACAGGTTAGAGATTTGACATGAAGTGTTTTGAGATTTGGGAAACTCTTTTTAATCAGTGTTTGGCTAGAAATTTAGCTCTCGCCGGGTCAAAGTTCAACGATTTGATCTTTGAAAACGTTACCAAACTCGTCCCCTAATTTTTGGTTTAAATACTTAAAGTTTTAGCTGTAGGTTTTATTGGACATTGCTCAAACTTTTTAATTATATTTTAGTCCCAAATATCATGTTAAGAGGGCAAAATTACGCTGAAAGTATTAAAAAATTCTACATCTGCGATTTATACAAAATTCTGGTCTAAACCTATGGTGTAAACATTTGAAATTATACAAAAATATATTCAGACGTAGAGCAAGCTTTTTAATCTGTTTTTGGAAGAGAATATTGCTGTCAGGGGTAAAAGTGCAAAGATTTTATCTTTGCGTTCTCTAGGTAACTATTCAGACATTTTTGTATGTAAACATTTGCAATTTTACATAAAGAATATTCAGATATTCATCAAACTTTTTAATTGGTTTCGGGCGAGGATTTAGCTGCCAAGATGTCAATGTTTAAAGAGTTTACCTCTGCAGACTCTACCAAAGTCCATCGTCAATGTTCTGTCTAAGCACTTGAAATTTGAGATGTAGGTTACCCGGACATTTATATATATATATATATATATATATATATATATATATATATATATATATAACATATATATATATATATATATATATATATATATATATATATATATATATAACATATATATATATATATATATATATATATATATATAACATTTATATATATATATATATATATATATATATATATATATATAACATTTATATATATATATATATATATAACATTTATATATATATATATATATATATATAACATTTATATATATATATATATATATATATATATATATATATATATATATATATATATATATATATATATATATATGTATATATATATATACGCATAGTTATAACTAATATATAGGGCCCGGGCAAAGCCGAACTGAACTACTAGTATAGATACACAATCACACGCACACACACACACACACACACGCACCCACACACACGCACGCACACACACACATATATATATATTCGAAAAAATTGTACTGATACATGTTGGTGAAAATTATGTAATAATAATAATAATAATAATAATAATAATAATAATAATAATAATAATAATAAATGGCCACTGGAATATATACAAGAAAGGAGTTAGAATGCAGCACAGTAATTGCACGAGTATTTTCTATAAAGGGTGATAGAGAATACTAATGTGAAATAATTGTAAGATATGAATATTTAATTTTAAAATCTACTTTGAGGCAAGAGGACTGGATTTCGCCATGTTGGAAAAGCACAATACAATACTCATTGATATAACTAGTTCATGTAAATATTGAGGAAAAATGGAGAGGCGAAAAATGTACCAATACTTAATAAAAGAGATAAAACGATCGTGGAAATTGAAGAGAGTAAAAGTTATACTTATTGTGATAGGAGCCCAAAGGATTGTGACAAAGAGGATAAAGAAAAGTTATATCCGTTGTAATTTGGGAGTACCATGGAAATATAGCTATTTTATAACTGCCATGCGCTTGCGTAAAATGAAAATAGGAAAAAGGATTATTAGCTATGGTAGTTTGTCATGGTCCGACTATTAGTGTAAAATCAACAATACCAACAGCACTGTAACATCAGCAATAATAATAATACTAATAATTAATTAGAGGGAAAGTAACGAAAATCCTTGGCAGCGGAAACGTATAATAGGCCAATTAAACAGCCCACAAAATATTACAGTAATGAACAATCTCCCATTCAGTGTGCTTGAAAAAAGCTACTCCGAACGACATACTCCTTAGAAACTATAACACTAAATCTAATAAACTCGTTATGGACTGCGTAGATAACAAGATAGAATTTGAATTCAGGGGTTTCAAATGGTTGGAAATTGTCGCAAGATAACATCTAATTATAAATACACTATTAAAATCTGAAACCCTACATAATCCGTTATTTAGATATCATTACTAAACTATAATTAAATTCGATTTAGACACATACGCTCAAAATATCCGCCTCTGTAAACTCACTACTTTCGTCAATAGATATATTTTTGGACGCTAGCCTGGTGGCTTTAAATGTTATTTTTTTTCGATTACTTTCTGTGATTCGCTGAGGATTGCGAGCCATAGTTACAGTTTGTCGAAACAGTAAACGGTGAATTCCTCTCAATGATAGTACCCCTCTAAAATATTCACCGTATAATTTGTAAATATAAATCATGTAATGCATATACAGCAGTTTATTTATAGAAACATTATTGGCTACACATGTGCATACATGTTTCAGCAGTTTGTCATTTTAGAAATTCCAAACAAATACTTCAATAATAATTAACTAAGCTAAATTCAGGAAAACATTTTGTTCATAAAAGTGACCCAAACTCTCACGATGGTTTACGATTTCCCTAGAGGGAGGTAAAAAAAAAAAAAGCTGAAATAAAGCTATGGTTAAAATTTGCTCCAAAGAGGGACAAACGAGAGATGAATTATAGTCTTTAAATTTTAATGGCTGATACAGAAAGACTGTCAGGTGAAGTTCTGGTTAAATAATGATGGCTTAGTGACCGAAATGAAATATATTTTGTTTGTAAAGTTAAAACCAAAGTCGAAAACATGATTATTGTGAAGTACCTATCAATTGTTTGGGAAAGAGCGCTGAGCTTCAGGGCAGTGCCTAAAAATATACCGGTCTGTGCGAATCTATGGGCTGCGAAAAATTGCCTGATTTGGATATATGCAGACAATGGCTGATTATCCAATCATAGCAAACCACATTATAACGCACTGGAAGAGTATTGGCTAGATGAGAACTGAAGGGCTGCTCAGACACCACACACACTTCCATATATAAAACGCTGAAGACCAGGAAAGATTAAGTTGCGCTCAGATATTGTAAGAGTTTGAAGCTCTGAGAGGACGGGTCTCCCCACTCCCCGTGAATTCAGTGGTCAAATGACCGACTAATAAGCAAAGGAATCTGAGTTAAAAACATAGAAACTTTCTCTGTTTGAACACTATCGAACACTACCAGAAAAAAAAAATCGATATCTATATTTTGATTTTATCTTTAGAAACTGTATATAATTATTTTCTCTTTTTGTAAATAATTAATTGTTTTACGAAAACCACTAGAGTAAGCACCGATTTATTACTATTAGTACTTTTAAGTGAACTTAAAGCGAAACAACCAAGTTGAAGGATCTTTTCAGCAAGAAAGAAGATATATAGGATCCTCAAACAACTGCATCCTGCGTCCCGTTAAACCCTGTCTTTGTGGCAGTGACTGGGACATTTCAGACTGAACCAACCTAGGACTACACTTGTAACTGTGTGAGCTCTAGAATCTTCATCATGTTGAATTTTTACTGGGGGTGATTGTATCTTCTAACATTGTTATAATGGTGCTTTACTCACCAGTTACTCATGGGAAATTGCGGCTCGCACATCGTTATTTCGGTTGGAAGAGTGAGAAAAAAGATGCATGTAACCTATGGTTATTTCGTATGGTCCGACTATTAGTATAAATCGACAATACCAACAGCAAGACATAAATTTTGACAACAGCAATAATAATAATAATAATAATAATAATAATAATAATGATAACAATTCTGGTTCTATTTATCAATGTCTCCCTGGAAAGAGATGTGATTCATTCAATACTTGGTCAAAACCAGGAGCTTCAAACATCAAGGGTTTCATAAGGATGTTGGTGGTACTTACAATAGCAGAGGGATGATGGTTACTTAAAGCATGGGGATTTGTAGATTAATAGATTGTCCTTCCAGGCGACTTGATAGTACTCGAAGCGTACCAACTATGACCCGGATTACTTGTGTTTTTACCCTGTGTATACGCCTTATCTCCAAGGTCAATGGAGCATAATTGATCCACTTCTCCTCCTTCCCTCTCACATTCCTGTCCCAGGGTACTGAGAAGTCTACAATCTACTAGTTCTTTGTGACCATGATAATGACGACCAAATCCGGACGATTATGTTCTAATTGCCTAATCGTAATGCAACTTTTCTCCCACCATACCTCTACCTTGCCATCCTCCTTTGTTCTCACTTAATCAGTCACCTCCTCAACCTATTTTCCAGCACACGACACCCCAACCTCTTAGAGACCTCCCAAAATATCCGGAGTCCCAGGCGATCGTGTATTTTGCAGTACTCTCTCTCCCACTCTCTCTCTCTCTCTCTCTCTCTGTCTCTCTCTCTCTCTCTCTCTCTCTCTGTCACAAACACAATCAACTTTCTGTGAAAAACATTTCATTCTAAACTAAATGTGTTTTTAGTTCTGTTGTTTGAAATTTAAATTTAAAAGGTTTACATTGTTTCAACTGATAAATGGTTCTGTTTATATTGTTTATAATATAAACAGAATTCTTTATATTTTCTATAAAATAAAGAACATTTGTTAATTATTTTAAGAAAATAATCTGTTTATATGATTTCTTTTGTTCAATAGCGTGTATATGTGTACATACTAACGTGCGGGTGACTATAGGAATTTAGTTCGTTTTAATTGATAGAGTTTAAGTGTATTTTGCCACATTAACTACAGTATTGGAAACATCAATATCATGCCCTGAACAATACCTTTCCCAGAAGATTACTCCGAACTGGCCGAACGCACTGCAACCACCAACTATTTTTGTTCGTTCATAGTATGGCGTGAAGAATTCGTGCACTCACAACATCGGATGTGTATTCCAAAGGCCGTTCTTAACGTAGGTCGGTTGGGCGCGCAAATTCCGAAAGCCATTCTAAACATTGCAAGTTCGGTGGTTGGGCGGAAGCAGCAACAACAACAACAATAGCCGTATTTTCATGTTTTACGAGGACGGGGGTATGTTTCCACCGGGCAAGGCCGATTAACGGATCTTGCTAGTAATTGAATAAGATTTAGACACATAGTCCCAAAAGACCTGCCTCTATAGACTTACTACTTTCTTTTCTAGGCTGAACTGATAGTTTGAACGGTGATTGATTTTATTTACGACACGCGGGGGTACCCGGCGTTGCCCGTTTTTTTTTAGGTGTGTTTGTAAGAGAAGTGGGTAAAGTAAAAATAACCCTGTTTAAATATAAAAATAAAAATAAAAACGATGTTAAAATTCTTTAAGAAAGTCTTCAAAACCAAAACAAAACAAAAAAAAGCAGCGAACAAGCGTAAAATTTATTTAAAAAATTAATCGGAAAAACAGAAAGCATGCATTATGGGAAAATGATGGGCAACAAACAAAAGCAAAAAAAAACACAACGAAAAGCAAAGGAAAATGTAATAAATAACCTTCGATTTGGTTAACTCCATGGTGCTTTTCACCCAGTCCATTCCATTTTTTTTAATCAACTACAAAACGAAATGAAGCGAAACACATGGCAAAAATAACCCTTCGATTCGGTATCAGTTTATTTAATCAACCATAAAACAAAATAAGGCGAAAAAAATGGCATAAATAACCTTTCGATTCGATTTACTCAATGGTGCGTTTTCACTCAGTAGAATTATAGTTTTTTAAAGCAACTTCGAAGTAAAAAAAAAACAACCACTGTTCCTTCGTAACTGTCGTGGGCGATCCCGCAACAGTGTTAAGAGGTGGCGGCTAAGGAGGAATTTATTAGAGAGGAATGATATTACGACTTTTAGTGATCTTAACTGATTCTGGTCGTGAACTCTGAGCAGATAGAATATAGGAATCTACGAGTATCGAGGAAGTGGATAGATAATAGGCATATAACACACCTCAGTTATTGTGCAACGGTTTGTGCATATTACATTTGCATGAAATGCCTTGATTTTTAATCCTTTTAAGATAAAAATCAGAGCGGAAAATGAGTTCATTATATATATATATATATGTATATATATATATATGTATATATATATATATATATATATATATATATATATATATATATATATATATATATATATATATAGGGGTTACTTAATGTGAGTTACTGAGGAGTTAGCTTGACTGTAGCGGCTTTTCGAAGCAGGAAATGGTGAGGTCCTGTAAATGATGGTACATATCTGAAATATGTACCGTATAATTTTAAAACATAATTTTTGGAATACATATATAACGTATTTATTCATAGAAACATTATTAGCTACATATATGCATACATGTTTCAGCAGTTTTTCTTTTCAGAAATGCCAAACAATCAGATCCATAAAATTATCAAGACTTACTTCAGAAACACATTATTTTTATAAATTACATGTTATAAATTACTTAAAGAAAACAAACATTTTTAAGCGAGAGAAATAAAGAGAGAGATAAAGAGAGAGAGAGAGAGAGAGAGAGAGAGAGAGAAGATACTCAAACTAAATCATCCAGCGCCATATCAACCCTTTCTTCGTAGAAGGACGAAGAACTTTTTGCGATGTTCGAACTGAACCACCGTAACTGTATGGACACAAATCTTCCTTGCGTTGCATCTTAACTGAAGCTGATCGGGCTTCCACGCGTTTTTTTTTATATAAATATCCTTTATCTACTTTCACGATAAAAAGGTCTCTGCCAGCAAATATCTGTAAATAGGTAAATTGAAGTAAATATATAAGAAGAAAGAAAACCAGATAATGAAAAAAGAGGTTTATCAACAGTTGATCTGTTTGAAAAGATGTTTTATTTTCAATGTTTTACCAATACATTTTTCCAACAAGATTTTTAGTTAGGTTAGCCCTTACTGGAATGTAATAACATAACACAGGTTCCAAAATTATTTTTAAATATTATTTTGGACAGTTTAGTTAAGGTACTTAATCTTATCAATATTTTATTAATTATAAATACTTTTTCAATGTTTTTTTTTATAAAGGAACATACGGCATGCACATATACAGATAACGTACACGCATCCATCAAGCGTCTATTCACATATTGATACACACGCGTAAAACTATATTTGACCGTGTGGCTAATTTTATCCTTACATGCAGATATGTGTGCATATATACATATATATATATATATATATATATATATATATATATATATATATATATATATATATATGTATATATATATGTATATTATATATATATATATATATTTATGTATATTATATATATTATATATATATGTATATATATATATATATTATATTAAGAAAAACTTACTACATAAATTAAACACACATTCACGCACGTAAACACACACACATATATATATATATATATATATATATATATATATATATATATATATTAGCAGTTTATCCAGGTTTTGCTCGGCCCTATATACTGTCCATAACATTATGTATATATATATATATATATATATATATATATATATATATATATATATATATATATATATATATATATATATATTAAAAAGTTTGACTCATGTCCAGGTAACCTACATCTACAATTTAAGATGTGTAAACTCAAACTTCGCGGATGGGTTTGAGTAGAGTTTGCAAAAATAATCTCTTTCTACTTTGACCGGGTGGAAACTAATATTTCGTCCAAAACTGATTAAAAAGCTTGCTGCATGTTTGAATACCATGTATGTTTCATTAAATATGTTTAAACCTTAAATTTGCTAAATAGTTTGCTAGAGACCGCTAAAGTTTACTAATCTGAATTTTGACATCTTGGCAACTTAATTTTCGGGCCAACCCTACTTTAAACGCTTACCCTATGTATGAATACATAGTATGTGAAAGTTCAAATGTTTAGACCAAATACTTGACTCTATTTCTGACCCATTAACATTTATTGTTTTGGGCTCAAATTGAATGAAAAAATTGATTCATGTCCAAGTAACTAACGTGAACTTTCATGTGTTTTGACACAAAAATTGCAGAGGCGTAAGGTAATGTTTTCAAAGGTCGAATTGTTGAATTTTGTCTCCTTGACAGCCTATTTACTGACTGAAAACAGATTAAAAGATGTGCCCATATCTCATTGCCCCTTATGCCAAATCTAATGTCTGTAGACTGAAAATTAAAAGAGTAATTTTGTAGGGAAATGTACACACACGGACAGGCTAACGGACAGACAATTTCACTGTTATATATATATATATATATATATATATATATATATATATATATATATATATATATAAAAGACAATGACCATATAAAGCCATATAGTAATTTACATAGATATATTCATTTATTCCAAAATGGGATACGTATATGGGGTGTAGGGAAAATGAAATCTCTTTACATCATGACATTTCGAATTTATATGCTTCTCATTAGAAGATGCTAGGTAAAATTTAACTGTTTGGGGGAGCTAAATTGAACGCTGCGATATAAGAGAAGTATTGTGTTTATTTTATGATGCAGGTAAGAATATGACACATCTGTCATACTGTGTTTCGTATGTCTAAACGAAATATGAGATTAGATTCTGAGAGAATATAAGGTGATTTAATTGAAGAACGATATTTGATTACACGTACGTATTAAAACGTTTTAGCTACGAAAAGGATTTTCATGAAATCGGGTTTATGCTAAGTCGGTATATTTTAGAGACGTATTTGAAATTATATTATGCTTAAAAAGACTATAATTATTAAGAATCGTATTAAGACAATATGTATGAGGTGGTAAATTATAGACGCTTAATATAGAAAGATTTTAGTTTAATAAGATAGAGGATAAATAGATAGTAAAATAAGGGGATAAAGATATATAGAAGTATGGAATGAATTGATATATATATATATATATGAAAATGTCGGAGGGATAACATATAATAAATGTTATAAAAGTACAGAGTTATTTAATATATGGTACTTTAAAGAGGGGAATATTATGGATACACAAAATAAAGATAAAAATGAATATAAAAATTAACTGTAAAATATGAGGATTTAAATTGGTTTAACTGTAGTTGCAATGTCTCCCGAAACCTGCCTACTGGAGAATAACTGTATATAATCTAACGTCGTATACTCATGTATAGTGACAGAATTTCCCCTTACCACAACAGACGACCCCATGACCGGTCAAACCCAAATAACTAGAACTACCCACACTGCTACGCATAACTTAACAAATGATGCTACATTTATGTAACAATCCACCTCGCAGCTATTGCAAATAGCCATATCATAATCACAGAATGAACAAGCTTCGGGGCATCTGCACTCAACTACTCGTTCCTCATATATAGTGAACCCCCGAATTTACTGTACTTTAACCTAAAAATACATACATACAAAGGACTACCCTCTTTCGCGATAACAATTAGAATATCTGACAAGCTTCAATCGTTCTTTAACGAGACGCTGGTGAGGAAAACTACACTCTCGTACTTAGTAAGAAGATGTAAAGAAAATAAAATCAACTACTTCTTAAACTGGAATATACAAAACAAGTCTAGATCGTACAGCCCAGCTTCAAAATACTGTTTCCTCTGCAATGCAGACGCCACAGCAATTATAACACCACCAGGAAAATTAAATATTATCAATTCTAATTCAGAAACAATATTCAGGCACAAAACAAAATTTAATGATGGAAACACATTAAATACTGCCGCCCCCCCCCCACCGCCAAACCAGGACTAATATCCTTTACCCTTTGATAAACCCTCCGGCTCTTACTGCCCATGAACACCACTTTGTCCTATTGAACTTATCAACCAACCAGCCCATCTATACTTACGTTCATATGCAATAGTAACGAAACATCCTTACAAATCCTATTTATAAATTCATGATCAATTATAAATTTCTCCGCAATACGTCTCCCAGACAGCTTTGTTATAACGTCTTTACTCTTTTCACTTTAAACCTAAATAAACATGGATCAGTATCCGCCGCCTTTTTTCCCTCAATTAAATACTAATATTTGAAAACATCATCTTTAACCTCTTCCTACAAATAAAATAATATAATGGGCATATCTTTATAAAAAAAAATGGATATAAACTCTTAATAGATCTGACCCATTCTAACTGCAAATATTTTAAATTTCAAAAGAGAACCCGAACACTTACTAACTATGGAAGGTAACCCCAATATAATTGGCATTATTTTTTATTATTCTTATTTATTATTAGTTTTTATCGTTTATTTTTTGTGTTTCTCGTCGATTTAAATTTTTCTATGTTTGTACTAATTTTTATATCCATTTTCATATTCATTTTTCACCCTATGTTTATGTTCCTATATGTAATAACTTTGTATCTCTTATCATCTGTTATCAATCTATAATCCTTTTATTTTATATTTATGATTCCGACAATCTCTTGTAGCTTAATTACCTTATTTTAGCATCTGTTTATTCTATAACCAGCTTTACGTGTTACACTAAAAGTCTAAGAAACGGTCTCATGAAGACGTAAAGATGGGCCAGTCATTAGGGTTGGTTTATCGAGAAGAAAACATACCTGAGATATTGGATGTGGGTCTGTAGCTCCTCCATTCACTGAAGATGACCTCTTTACACTAGTGGTATTCGGATTGGAATCCTCCTTCATCCTCCGGGCCGCTTCATTGTGTAATGGAGACATTTATGGCAGACACAATATGTTATCTATATCTTATTAATTGCAAAAACTTTTCCTATGTGTTTTTCTATAAATGAACAAACTGCTCTGAATGCCATTAGCTTCCGATCTGGCCGTATCATTTTATTATAAATGAATTCAATCATTTTCTAGTAAACAATCCATTCATTTTCTAGTAACTCAAGTAAACACTCCAATCATTTTCTAGTAACTCATTGTTACGCAAACACGAACTAGTTTCGTTATTTTTCAGCAATTCATTGTGAGTAAATCTGCATGTGTGAATGCTGAAACTTTATCTTGATTTGTTTTTGAAAATGAGTATTTCTATTTAGCACACATTCGGTATAAATGATCAATAACTTTATTAATGTTTACATACACATTATCATCAGTCAAAGCCTGGCCTCTTTGTACTGAAAGGCCTTGCTGTATCGCGTATAAGAATAGTAGACTTCACCAACACCAGTGTTAATATTACATCATTGACATAATAAATAAATAATATAATGAGAAATGATTAATATCAAAATGGGTTAAGACATATGTATCGTTATCTCCTGTCAGATTGTTTCATTATATAACAACCGTTCACTAAGGCAACACCCGGGTTTCACTTTTATTTTGTATATCGAGATATACACATGAGTTAATGTGTCCGTCTGTTTATGGCGTCATTATAGTTATGATAGGCAATATATGATATTTTTATATTTTATATAACTCATTATGTATAACATACATAAATTAATAACTATAGTAACTTTATTTCGTTGAGCAAGTTAATTAACTTATTGACTTTGTAGAGTGTAGAAGTGTTTTATTTAGTACGAGGGACATTTATTTCTGTAGTGTTTTTCGCCCCTGTGAAAGTTACAAAAATGTTTTCCTTATGAACAATCCTACTTGCACTACGAATGGAAACATCACACACTTGCAGCGTGTTATTAGAATGTGAGTGCAAATTTTAACGCAAACGGGCTAAAGAAAATGGAATTTCTAACATAATCCTATTTGAGGAAGGAAATTTTCATTTCAAACAATAGAAATGTTTATCCTAAAATTTATTTTCATAATTTAATGAGTATGGTATTTTTATTTTCGTAGCCTAATGACTAGCGGAAATGTAATTTATAATTACGCTTGACTTACTACGAGTGATATATTTCAGTGAATCGTAATGTAAAAGATGATAATGCTGATTAATAAAATAAAACTCGTGAATAATGAACTTTAAACTTCCTGTCCGTGCATTATACAGGATAGATTAAAAATATTATATATTCCAGGCAATAAAGATCAGAAAAATATATTACAACCCATCGCCTTACAAGGAACATGATATTTAAACTGACTTTTTGAGTAATGAAAGATTTCTCATATAAAACTAAACTTCACATACAAAAAAAAAAAAGAATTATTTCACGCTTAAGCTGTGCGGATTCTCTGTCAAATTTCGATACAGTGGATTAAATAAAGATTGTTTGGCGGATCTTAAAGAAGATGCATCATTGATACTGCATGTGTTAGCATGAACATATTATTTCAAACAGAAATATGACATGTCGACCAACTGACAATAGTTTTACGTAGAAATATGTCGGACGCATCTACAACATTGGGATATTTATTTTGTAAATGGATGAGCTTGATTTTTATATGCGCGAAAATAGAAACACTGCAATCGCACATAAAGCCGTGAAACTGAACAGATTACACGGCTTAGTGATTTGTTGGTTTACAAAAAGTAGGACAATGTCGTTAGAAATGTAAAAAAAAAACACGTTAGATAATATAAAAATCTGTTCATGACATTAACCAAAATAAATAAGAAGGAGCTCTTAAAAAAACATAAGAAAGGAAGTAGATATTTATGCTAGCGACGGGGGTATTTGTCGATTTTTCTTGATTTGTATTCCTTGGAGATTTTCTTGCTGCGTATAATGGAGTATCATAAATCTTAATTCCGGCCGTTGCAAAAAAAAGTAAAATAAATAAAAACACCGCTATAGTCATATAAAAAGGTTAAAACCATTTCTCCAATTTTTCATTTTTCGATTAAGGCAAGAGTTCGCTGTTTAGATTGTTAGCTCCCGTCGTAAGTAACAATGTTTTTTCACGATGCTATAAAATAAAAATCAAATATACACAGATGTGATTAATCAATCTATTAATTTAAACTTGTATTTCATACGTATTATTATTCATCGGACTACTGTTTTCATATTGAGTGGGATTTTCACAACTTGTCGATCAATGTAACCTCCGACCTTCTTCAGGTGTATCTTGTCGAACTCGGGAATGTGTTTGTTGAACTCGGGAATTTGGACGGAATTTGGAGCGGAACCCTTTATTTATTTCACAGGGAAAGCGTGTTCTTGTTTCGTAAGCTATGGCTGAATAGAGGTATTATGTAATTCGCAATAAATTTGCGAATATATATATATATATATATATATATATATATATATATATTTATATATCATAAAGTTATTATGAATTTTCTGTCTAGAAATCGTAGATATCTACCGTTTTCAAATGAAACTGCGTAAGAAACTATACCTTTCTAACTATATTAATGTAAGTGTTAGAATTTTAATTATTTTTGTTGGTATTGAGCTTGCTTGCACTGTAAACGGAATCTAATTTATCGCAACGTGCTTTGCGAAAATGAATTTGCAGACACGGCCTTGTGGATCAGCTTTTGACTTTAGGAATAGTATGAGAAGCGTGTATTTATACTGATCACACAGTAAATTATAGTACATGAGTATTTGTGTTTAAGAAAATAGTTTATGAACACAAAGGACAAGTCACTGTCTATTTATAAAGATATCTTTTTAAATTAGTTCAATTCTACGTGTTTTCAATATAGTTTATCATTTAGGCAATTAAAGAAAAACTATTGACTATGTATTGTATGCGGTAAGATGTGGTAAAGTATAAAGAATACGTGTGTCAGAAAAAAGCGTAGAGAATACAAAGAAAGAGTCGGCTTTTAAAGGTGGATTTGAATTACCGAACGGTTACTCTAAGAATGAATACTACAGTTAATCGTGTTTAAGTAAAAGATAGATTTATATAACAAAAATAGAGGAACTGCATTTACTAGGAAATGTACATTGCTACCTGTGTATTTTTAGTCTCGTGTAAGTTACTATATAAGTCACTCCGTCGGTCGGTCGAGCTGTCGGTCGGTCTGTCGGTCTGTCCGTAACACTTTTGTGCTTGGCCTATTTGGTTAAGATCAAAAGTCTGTTGTTAATAGATGCTGTTGTTAGCTTTTTAAGCTTTTCTTGGCCTTTTGGCCAAGATCAAAGTGTAGTGTGTGTTCTTACTACATGCTGTACTTATGTTTGTAACTTTGTGATATAGTGTGGGATCACTTTTCTTTATAAATTTAATGTAAAATGATCACCGACTTCACAACCAGTCAGTCTCATAGCCATTCAAGTCATTCTTTAAATCATTCAGGTTGTTTTGGAAGGATTCGATTTATTTTTAAGCATTCAGGTCATTCTTAAGGTCATTCAATGTATCTTTACGTTAATTAAAGTCATTCTAAGTCATTTACTTTTTATTTATTTATATCATTTCAGTCCATTTTTCGGTCATTTTAGTTTATCTTCAAGAAGTCCATGTTAATTCATGCATTAATTCATTACATGCGAGAACGCGACTAATGGCTATCGGCCTTGTTATTTAAGAAACCAACGCCAAGCTATCGTCTAATGAATGAGATCTTATTTCTAAATGAGTTTTTCCTCTACACATATGACATAATGTTTTAGTTCTGAAGGGTATTTAAGTAAATCTATTAACTATTTCTTATCTAATCTTAGCTGCAAAAATGTATGCAAGAATACATAAAAATGTTACTGTGTCACAAACGATTGAAACAAGAATAACTTTTAATTCGTTGAATGTCGCTGAACAGTAATTTTCTTTAAGCAACATATTTATGTTCCTATGTTACTACATCTAAGCGTCCTCCAAATTTTTTCTTGTTGCATAAGACATGTGTCGCAACCTCCAATCAATACATTACACCCCCTCGTCATGTTAAGAATGGCGTACAGTGAAGCCAATAAGACACCCATTGCATAATAAAGATCTAAATATCATAAGATGTAATTCTCGACGTCACATTTGACTGCGAAATGAATAGTTTATCGAACACAAATATTGTGTTGTAATGGAGAAAAACTTTAATAATATACAAAAACAAAAGCAGACACCATGGGCATATCGGTAATGATTTTTGTATAAGTGGGTTATTGTCAACGAAGATGCGAGTTATCTATATCTTACAAAATTGGCATTGTCTATGTGTGTATATTTCCATACAAAACTACTCTGTACATTTTCAGTTTACAGACTCAAGATTTAACATAATGGGTATTGGAGTTCGGAATCTTTTTTTTAAATCGGCTGTATTCCAACAATTTGGCTGTCAAGGTTTCAAAGTTAAACGATTTGACCTTAGACAACTCTACTAAACTCCTCCGTCAATTTTGCGTCTAAACACTTGAAATTCCAGATGTAGGTTACTTAGAGAAAGATCAAACATTTTAATTAGGTTTGAGATCAAAACAATAAATGTTAAGAGGTCAACATTGGGGTCAAAATCTTAACAAATTGCCCACTACGGTCTTTACTAAAATACTCAGTCAATTTCTCATCTAGATATTTTAATTTTACAGATATTGTAGTTTTACATAGGACAATCATTTTCACATAGTTTTGGCTGCATATTCCGCTCTCAAGACGTCAAAGTTCCAAAAATTTGACCTTTGCGTTCTCTAGCAAAATATTCAGTCAATTTTGCGTCTAACATTTGATACTTTACATAAAGTATACAGCAAGCTTTTTAATCAGTTTTTTTGGGAACATTTAGCTGCCAAGATATCAGTCTTGAAAGAGTTTACTTTTGCAGACTCTACAAAACTTATCCTCGATAATCACTTGAAATTGTAGATACAGGTAACCTGGACACGAGTTAAACTTTTTAACACATACATGATGATTGCAACGTCTTGTCAGACGAGAGCCACTCCCTCAGACACTAAAAGTCCATGTGCCCGAATATGACTTTTTAGCCCTGCCAGCGACTTGCACACCCTCAAGCAGACATGGCACTGAAAACGCTCACTGATTTGTATGAGACTAACCGCAGCGAAACCTGTATTATCGTGGGCTTTCATGTAATTAACAAAACCTGGCTTTGACAACAGAGCCCGATCACACACCTTACAGATCCAGAGATCTCCGTGGTTGGGCGGCAAGGTTTGGCATTTCCTACATGCTCTCTTAAGCTTCTCTCGGTCTATTTTGGCTGCTTCATAGTGTTCTGCACCCCTGTATATCAGTGTCCTCCACTGCTTGCGATCATACGCTAGGGACTCCCAACTGTCAACAGGAATATGAAAGCTCACCAGACTCTCCTTGATGCTATCACGAAAACGTTTTTTGGGCTTGTGCTGGGGTCTTTTTCCAAGAAAGAGCTCACCATAGAACAATTGTTTGGGAGACTATAACACATACATACATACATACATACATATGTTTATATATGTTTATATATAAATATACATATATATATATATATATATATATATATATATATACGAGTGTGGGTGGGTCTGGGTCTGTGTGTTTGTATGATGGCAGCAACTCGTTCTCGAGTATTGCAATTACTTAATATATATCTGGATCCAATGACGCAAACATGAACGCAACTATCAGCACGTGACATACGGTCACTTCTATGAACTTTTTATTGTCCCGACATTCATTGATGAGCGGGTCCAAGTTGTGGTGCCCTGAACACCTACCAGGCCAAAACCTGGAAGTCCCAGAGCCCTTATTGCCATTGAAACACATCCTTGCATGAGTCCGTTTGAATATCCGTTTGCCACTTTAGGCTATATATATATATATATATATATATATATATATATATATATATATATATATATATATATATTGAATGTCCGTTTGACACTTTAGGCTATATATATATATATATATATATATATATATATATATATATATATATATATATATATATATATATATATAATGGTAAGAGTCCACGTATGATCTTGGATAGTGATTTAAAGGTTATGAGGGTTTTTGGAGCATGAAAAACCATGTTATTTTTGTATCTAATATTTTTATTGTTATTTTTTTATATTGCAAGCGGACCTCCGCTCTTGGACACAACAAAGTATCGAAATGAAAAAGAAAAAGAAAACTGTTGAAAGAACTGGAGATTTGTTGCGTGGACAGCGTTTATTCCTAGCAATCATGTTCAAAAAAGTTCACGTGAATCATTTTAGCCGTTTGTGGAAGAAGATTGTGTTTTTTAAACATTTTTGTTAATGTTGCAACCTAAAAGCGTTTAATTCGAACGGCAAAAATGAGACGCAATTGATTTCCATATGTATAATGGAATAGAAATGAAATTGTTTAACGGTAAAAATAATGTAATTATTAGTTACGAATAATAATAATAATAATAATAATAATAATAAAAATAATATTAATAATAATAATAATAATAATAATAATAATAATAATAATAATAATAATAATAGTAAAACTACTGAAAAGGCCAGAGTAAGAGACAATTTCGACTTTTTTAATGGTGAGTAAATTCTCTCTCTACCACAATAAAGAATGGACGAACATAGATAAATAAATAAATGAATAATAATAATAATAATAATAATAATAATAATAATAATAATAATAATAATAATAATAATAATAATAAACTCAATAAAATGAATAAAATTAATATTAGTTAATAATTAAATGAGAATACAAGTAGTCTCGGTCCCGAAGGAAAATTGTCTCAGTCCCGAAGGAATTCTCATACACATCCCGAGGATAATATCAGAGTAGGTACTTAAAAGTATGTTCTTTTGGCTCGAAAAGACAATATTTATAAAAATATTATTTTTAATAATAATAATAATAATAATAATAATAATAATAATAATGATGATGTTTATATTTAAACCATAGACAAATAGTAGCTTTTACATTAAAAAAAAACATGTGCATAAGAGTACAGATATATATATATATATATATATATATATATATATATATATATATATATATATATATACGCATGCACAGTTAACACCGATATACACGCATACATGCCAATACACAGTAATATTCAACGACCATATGTATATAATATATGCGCCCCCATACATATAATGCATATATAATGATATGCATAAAGAGATATGCACGTATGCACACACATACATACATATATATCCCTACACATGTATATTTCGCTGTGTTTCACCTATGTACGCTTGTTGACAGTTGCTACATGGGATGGAATATATACTGGCGTCGAATGTGAGGGTTTTGGGAGAGTGTTTGGTAGTTTTAATGTCTGTTTTATTGTTGTGGAAGTTGTTTGTACCAAGTGAACACCAGGTCTATTAAGAGTGTCGTAGATTTTTGTATTTTTGGTGTGGGTGGAATAAAAAGATGTCTGTTTAATAATGAGGTATTTGTTTTATTTTTCTGTCTCTTTATATTATAGTGTATTTTCGTAGCTTTTTTCTTTGTGTAAGAAATGAAATAGGATGGGTACTGTAGTTTTTTTTTAAACATCCGTAATGTATTGAAATTCATCATTAAGATATTGGGGTCTGCATATTCTAAAGGCACACAAGATAAAAAAACAATAACCATGCCATACATATATATATATATATATATATATATATATATATATATATATATATATATTGGAGTCTTATTAAAGTGTGTCTTAGAGTCTTAGAGAGTCTTATTAAGAGATATGTTGCGTTCTGTGTTCGTGTTATGAAGAGATTCATATAAATACATTTTAAAACACATGATATATAAGGCATATAATCACTTTACCTTTTTGGTAGAATTACAACACAAAGACGACGTTTATAAAAACGCATGATGGGTTATTTCTTCGTCGACCGGTCGTGATTTTCTTCGTCATAATTCAAAGCTTTACATTCTATGTTTCAAAGGTGACCGTCTCGCTTCCAGACATTCGACTCCCATCGCTGGACTCCAGACTGTCGTCACTCGTCCTCAGACTCTCCCTCTCATACTCTCTCCTGCTTAACTCTAAAGTTTCTTACTTTTTCGAGGACTTACCATTTTCCATGACGTCATACACATGTTAAAACATGTGTCTTCTTTCACGTATTCTCGAAATGCGTGTCCAAATCTTTTTCCTTTGTTTACAAAAGGAATTTTAACCTATATTCCCAGTAACCTATATTTCCAGTATGTTAAAAACATGTTTATTAAATTATCTTATAGTTGCATTCTTCAATTGAATTGCATAACAGAATTGACAATGCACATTATTTTCTTAAAACTATTTTATCTCTAAGCTAAACAATGGTTTGTTTTTTACATTCCATTTGCTAATTCTCTCTCGTAATCTATTTCTAAACCTAAATTACGAGGTTCGAATTTCGTCTATTCTATTTCATTTTCATTTTAAATAAATCTCTCTGTTTTTATACTTACATGAAAGGGGGACAGCCCTTATCATGTAATATATATATATAAATATATATATATATATATATATATATATATATATATATATATATATATATATATTCTACATACAACATGTGACCACATGTGATTTTTCCTTGCCCTACTCAGCCGCTAACCAGAGGTGATGACACAGTTTCGGTGGCTAAAGCGGGGCTGCCACCCCTGGCGCCACCAGCAGTTATTGCTGCTGGGCAAAGCAATAAATAGGATAAAAAAAAATACCTGACATATTCAAGCAGAGGAAAAACGCTGTTTTTAACTTTGTTCACTTTTTTAATTTTAATTTAAATTTTTATTTATTTATTTTTCTCTTTAATCTTCCCTTTATTTCCTTCCTTTTCACCTTCCTTCTTTTACTTTCCTTTTTTTCTTCTCCACTTTTTTTTCTTTTTTCCTCCCTCTCTCTTTTTCTTTTTCTTTTTTTTCCAGAGCAGCCCGAGAACGGCAGAAGTGGACAATATTATGCTCTCTTTGCAAATGTCTTCGAATTGTGCCAGATCCAGCATAACGCCTGTCTAACGATTGTTTGCAGGCGACATTTTTGTTTTTTAAAATCCCTTCCAAGTACGCCTATTTTCGAAAGACGCGAAATGGTGGAGTGTCCTAAAAATCCTCGACATCCAACCTCGATAGGCATCACATTGCACATCCATTCCTTTTGCACGCACGCATTCGTACCGATCTTTCTTTCGTTCATGAGCGTCTGAGAATTTTTTTTCCCAAGGGACAGTTAGCTCGATTAAAAATATACTCTTTTTAGAGTCAGACCAGAGCAAAATATCAGGCCGCTTTTCTGTTTGGATGATGTGCAATGGAAATTTCAAAGATGTCTTCAGATCTGCTGAAACTTTCCAATCCTTTGCATCATTCAATAACTTCATATTTGGATTCAATTTATTTTTCCTCTTTGATGGACATTTGCCTTCCTGGCAAAAGTGAACCCTGGGTTCACTAGTTGTTACAGGCTGTTTGTTAGCTAATATACACTGTGATGATATTATCTCAACCAGCAAGTCTAGAACCTGGTTGTGTCGCCATGTAAACATCCGGAGGGATCTTGAGCATGCAGACAAGACGTGACGCAAGGTACCGCGCTCTTTTTGACATATAGTGCATATATCAGAATCTATATATCCCCATTGTTTGAGATTCGATGAGCATGGCAGTAGGTCATATGTAGACCTCAAAAGGTATGATATCGCCAGTGGTTCCATTTCGATTAAGGTGTCCCATGATAATTTAACTGGCTCAATATCACTCCATGTTGTCCACGCACATTGCTTGGCTTGAGTAACAGAAGTAGCTTTTCTTTTTTCCTCCTCAAACATTTTAATTTCCTCGGTTACCATTTTTCTCTTATCTTTAATGCCCATTTTGGAAAATGGCTCATAATTTGTGGATCCTAAACCAGCCCTGTCAACCTGAACAAGACCCATTATTTCCTTAGATCGAAGACTGGATTCTGCTTCTTCAATTGTTTTTGTAACTGACCACTTGGTGCCAGCTTTTACAGTTGGATGTGCTTCCCGGACAAATCCATCATTGGAGTCATTCATCATCATTTGAAGACGCACGTTTCGAACTTTGAATTCTTCTACTAATGAGGACAAAGGAAGTTGCAGGCTACCAGAATTCTTGTATAACCCTATTTTAGAAAAACAGGGGGGGGACTCCAAGCCATTTACGTAGATATTTATTTGCGTGTTGTTCTATCCGTTCAATACGAGATAGTGCTATTTCATAAATTTGCATGGGCCACGAAAGACGGGGTACTAATCCATATTGATAGCACCGAGCTTTCATCTTTCCCGGCAAAAATGTTTTATTTATTGCCTCAAGTCCCTTCAGGGCCATGTTTTGCAATTCCATACCCCGATTCCTGTCTGTTAGTGGAATTTCATAAAGGCGTCCTAGACTCTTCACAGGAATTTCTTTAACTGTCGGCAAAATATCCTCCCTGACATTAAAGTGAATTTGCCTTACAGAACTTTTAATGATTGATAAACTTCGACTTTTCTTTGGTTTAATCCTCATTTTCACCGTTGTAAGAAAATCAAAATACCGGTCAAGCAAACACTTAGCAGCTGTTTTGGAAGATACAATGATGGTAATATCGTTCATGAACGCTCTTGACGAAGGAAGAATTATTTGTTTATTAGTCGTAACCCCTGTTGTAGTGTTAGCGGCACTTCTTAATATAAGTTCCATTGCTAACACAAAAAATAGTGGGGAGATGACGCACCCCATCATAATGCCGATTTCAAGTGACTGCCATCTTGTAGTGTATTTTATATATATATATATATATATGTATGTATGTATGTATATATATATGTATGTATGTATATATATATACATAATATAAAACCATATATGTATAGATACATGTATACACATACCCATACACACGCATACATATATAGTCGCATATGCACATACTTATATAGTCAAACACAAATATCAATTACTATTTAAAGCCATGTATAAAATAAAGTAAGTGAATAAGCAGGGATATGTAGTTAACGATATAAACATGTATATATATATATATATATATATATATATATATATATATATATATATATATATATATATATAGGAAAATTGTGCAGATAGAAGGTTAGGTATAACGGAAATAAGTGTAGTAATATTAATAATAATAACAGTAAAAATAATAAAAATAATAATGAAGATAAATAAAGTAATGATAAGAATAACAAGAGAATAATGCATCTGTTAGCGAAACGAAAAGATGTAATATACATATTGAAATCAATATAGAACAAGAACATATTAATACATACGTATAAGTATATATGGATGGGTAGGTGATTGTGTTACTTAATTATTTTTTTTAAGTATTTGTAGAATTTAAGTTGGCCGAGGTCTGTGTTAAGACCTGTCTTATGAGTGTTTAGTCCGATGATCCATTGTATTTCTTTTTTTTCCGTATTATTGTTGATGGGAAATGTGAGTCTATTAGGAGGCATTTAATATTGTCTATAGTGTGTCCAGTTTAATTGAAGTGGTTTGCTAGTGGAGTGGGGGATTTTTTGTCTGATTGTTGTCTTATGATTGTTTAGTCGGATTCGAAAACTTGTCAGAGTTTCGCCAATATATCCTCCATTGTTTCAAATGGAGCAGTATATATAATATATCTCATTAAAACTGTCACATGTTAGACGCGGCTGTTTTATGTGAGTGTTACATTAAGGTATATTGAATAGTGTTGTGGTATTTATGTGTATGCATATAAGGCATCGCCGTTTATTGCATCTATAATTGTCATTTGGTGGGTGTCCTGTATTCGTTTGCAGGTGAGTATAGCTGAGAGATAGGATGGTGGTTTGATGGTATTAATTGATTGAAGGTGAAATATAGACTTAATAGTGGGGTTATTTTTTTAGGTTGTTGTAAGTTTTTTTTTTAGGTGTGTTGTAATTTTATGCATGTGTTGGCCGTGGTTGAAAATCATTGGGACGCGTCAGTTACTGTTTTTTGTTTGTACTGGAGAATACGGGATCTGTCAATTTTATTTGATTTTATGGCTTGTTTAATATACTTAATGGGATATTGAGTATTGATGAATTGTTTCGTAAGATTTGTGATATGGTGTATGTAGTCTAGGGGGAGCAGATGCGTTTTATTCGTATGCATGAACTGTCAATGATAGATTTTTTTAGGTTTAATCGATGGTTCCTATAGAAATTGAGGAATGTCTGCTTATCAGTGGGTTTAATATAGAGGGATGTAGATAGTCTATTGTTATGGGATATGATAGTGACGTCCAAAATTGGATGGAGTTTTGAGTGTTCCATGGTAAATTTTATATTGTTATGTGAATTATGGATGTATTTGTTGGAATTCTTTAGATTTGGTAGTCCATGTGGCCATGTGAAAAAAAAATCAATATATTGACAATAATGGGACGGTGTGAGGGGAAAGTTTTCAAGGAGTTTGGTTTCTAGCATATTTATAAAAATGTTGGCATACCGAGGGCCCATTCAAAATTGCCCCTAGCTATGCCAACATTTGTTATTTATAATAAGTATAATTAGTATATATATAATACAAAAAGTAACATCGTTTCATGCTTCAAAACCCCCTCAAAACTTTTAAATAAATGTATATATATATATACGTTGTGATTAAACGTTGCAACATTAAAAAAAAAACAATATAAAAAGACACAATCTTCTTCCACAAACGTGCTAAAATGATTCACCTGAACTTTTTAGAGCATAATTGGCAGGAATGACCGCTGTCCACGCCATAAATCTCCAGTTCTTTCAACGGTTTTCTTTGTCTAACAATAAAAAATATTAAATACAAAAAGTAACACCGATTTTAATGCTTCAAAAACCCTCATCACCTTTCTTGGATTGTATAAATTTTAGTCCATATAAATATATATATATATATATATATATATACATATATACATATATATATATACATATATATATATATACATATATATATATATATACACATATATATACACATATATATATACATATATATATATATATATATATATATATATATTGATATAGATATAATTATGAACATTACTTAGCGCCAGAACAAAGCCGGGCTTAACTTCAAGTATGTATAGAAATGTAAATATGTGATGCTGTAATTGCACAGTGTAATGGTGTTTGTTTTATGGAAAATACGGTAAGGGGGTATTTAACGACTAGAATTGGAACAGGTGAATATAACGCTAGAAACCGAAAGCGTGGCGGCATTAACATGTAAATATAATGGAATCTGTTAGTGGCAGTATTGTAGATGTGTGGCCATTTGTAAAGAACCTTTTTGGCGCGAAGCATTTATTTATTATGCACAAAAGGTTGTGCAACGATAGTAGCAAGACGCCATGTTTGAGATCAGGTTTGTCACTATGTATTCGTTCTAAACCCGTGAAACATCTAGAGAATAATCGAATAATCTAATAAAATGGAATAATCTAATAAAAGATAACAACTACGTAAATCGCTTTAAATTCAGGTTACGATTTTAAAAGTGGGTACTTATTATTTTCTTCTAAAATTAAGGGTAGGAAATACCGGTCGTTGCTGGGAAAGTATTACCATGAAAAAATAGCCCCGGTGTATGATGGAAATTTGTCAGGAAAAAAAGTTTGGATGTAGTAAGCTTTGTGCTCTCCTTTATATGTCTGTTGTTTGCGAGAGTGACATTTGCAAGAATTTATATTGTAAGATACGACACTGATGAAAATAGAAGCGAATATCAGGAAAACTTGCACCACATATAGTTTTTATTATATTTAAGATCTAAAAAAATATGTTGTTTTTTTTCTGTAATGGACTATATATTTGTATTTAAACTTTCCATTAGCGAGAAAGAGATCGATAGAAATTATAGATCGAGAGAAAAGAGGTGGAGCTAAAATTATTAGAAGTGGATGTAATTACACTTATATTATTTTAATGTTTACTTGATTCAATTACAGTATTTTATTCATTAAATCAGATATTTTTTATCAAGGAGCAAACAAACTGTTCATTTCCGAATACTTCAAATACATTAATATTAAAACCCAGGGCAGAAGGAAATGATTCATTTGACTTCAAAAACATTCTTCTTATACAATAACAGTTGTAATGTTATGAAATATCATAAAGATTAGTGAAAACACTAATTCATTGCGATCGATAAGATAAAAGACCAATTTGAAACATGAGTTAAATTTTTACCGGAGAAAAATGGGCCTGCCAAAGCTTTGATCTGCTTTGATTTGGGAATAAAACAATAACGGCGAACAAAAGTAATTTGATTGTCTGATATATCGTTTTGCCAAATTGGAATCTATTATCATCACTTTATTGGATTGTATAAATTTTAGTCCATACATATATATATATATATATATATATATATATATATATATATATATATATATATATATATATATGCATGCATTCAAGTAGAATACTATCTCAGCAAGAGAATTACGATACAGAAAGCAATATATTTAATTTGTAATGTTCTTTTTTACTCTTAGGACAATATTTTAGAGGCTCGTGCTAACTGGTTAGATATACAATATAAAACATACATTGTTTTTACAAATTTGTACTCTAGAGTGTACATTCTTTCATCTACGTGCAGAACTATTCGAAAAATATGAGAAATCCATTCTGATTATACATGCAATGCGGTAATTTCCTGAACAGTTTCAGATCTCCGATCTTTGTTAGTTATCACTCTGAGCTTGATGTTCTTTCAAAATCTTGTCATCGGTAGTTTTTTTAAAAACTTATTTTCTATTTATTTGTTACTTCTTTTTTAAGTAATATACTGTTGAAATAACTAAGGTGCATTCATTTACGTAAATGAAGTCGTGTATTTGGAGTTCATGAAAACGACTGTGCACTTAGATTAATGGAATTATTCTATTTGTCCACGTGAATTCGTATTCTGCAAGTATTTTGTTTCGATGTAAATGTCTTAAAATATCTTAATGTAGAGCTCATCTATTTAAATGAGATTATTTACCTTATTCTAAATACAATACACATGCGCTGTGCGAAAATTACATATAAACGTGCTGGTCAAAAAATAGAACATCATGTTTTTTGGCGCTAAATTCTTATTGAGGACGATCAGTGATATGTAATTGGTGCTAAAATATCTCTATCATGCTAAACTAACTGAAATAGTTGTTTTACGACAGAATGTTTTTTCATACCAATTGCAATGTGAGTTTTTGAATATTTCGTGTTTCAAAATAATAGAACAATTCAGGTAAGTAAACACAATAGTGTCTTTATTAATATAAATACAAATTAAATTAATCAATATTTAGTAGCAGGAGGGGTTGCCTTGATAACGGCATCAATTCTCCGAGGCAGGGAATCAACAAGCTTCTCGCAATCCTGTGTAGCCACTGAATCCCATGTGTTCGTGATTGCAATTTTCATTGTTTAAAGATAGTAGGATTTTCCTTGCGGAGCTTCCTCTTTATCTGGTCCCACAAGGATTTTATAACGTTCAAATCTGGCAATTCCACCGGCCATTCAAGAACAGGGATCGATCGTTCTCTGAGCAAGGAAGACGTGGTGTTGGCAGAGTATGCCGGTGCCAAGTCATGTTGAACAATGATGCCGGTAGCCTCCCTGTTAAACTAGTTATCCAATACTGCCAGTAAATTAGCTTCCAAGGTATCTCAGTACACTTTTGGCTTGACAGTTTCTTTGATGAATCATAAATTACCAACACTTTTAGCACTCATACATCCTCAGACCATGCAAGATTGCGGGAACTTCACAGACTTCTTAACGCATTCTTGGTTATATTGTACAGAGGTTCTTCACCAAACACGTGGCTCTTGGTCGCCGAAGGAGGTACAAAACCGAGACTCATCTGAAAAGCAACTGTGTATCCAACTTGGACACTCCCCACACACATACACACATACATACCCACACACAAACACACACACACACACACACACATATATATATATATATATATATATATAAATATATATACTTCAGAATAATGAAATGAAATATATCAACTGGTGTGCAAATACAGTGAATTATTTTATTTTTATTTTTATTTTTATTCAACATTCGGATTTCCCACTTATATTTAATTTTGGACTTTTGTATAAAAAATCTTCACCGGATATATATAAACAAATATTTCCCGGATTTCTTATTAAACTAGCGGTATAATCAAGGAAATATATTTGCATGTGATTATTACCTAGTACCTTGGAAGGATTACAAGAAGCGTTTAATCTCGGTTACGGAAATATAATAATTCTATATTTGAAGATTACATTTTTCAAGTCAGAAATATAAAATACTTAAGTTTTGATTATTTTGCAAATATGGTAGTGAACAATTTGCGCGATTTTTATGCCGAGTTATAAAGTTACATTGCTTATGAACCGTTTCCTCAAAAACGTTACCTTAGAAACCACACGCAATTTTTCAAAAACAACATTTTACTGTAGATACAAATAGGGGTAATGATATTGAAGTAAAATGTTTGTCTATAACCGTATGCATCGAAATTCAATAATTCAACATAAGGAGAATGCAAGTTACTACAGTAAAACGCACTCCAGGAATGGTTTTAATAAATAAGACGGGGTTAGCAAAATTACCCTCTATGAAGTATTTATACTAAATATAATTATTTAGTTTTATTCGGATCTCTTATTCATGTTATCGCAACATAACGTGCATATATCTTTTCTCTTTCTTGGTAAAATGTTTTTTTTATATTATTTTAATCATGCCACACGCTTTAAGAGAGTTATCCTAATATAAACTGCAATAATACAGTGAACAACAATCTTATGTAAATTGTTCTTACTTGCTTAGAATATTTCTGATGTATATATTTTCCTGGTCTTCGTAAGCGTATTCTCATCATTTATAAAATTTGAAAAAAGTGTCATAATGTAATGTGTCAATTTAATGTAATTATTTTAAATTGTAAATTACATTGTACATCAAGAGCAGACATCTATAGAAAAAAGTAATGTTGACGTCTTTTAACGAAAAGATGGTTGTATACTTTGACTTGTTGTATAGCAGGGGTTCATATTAAGGATTGCGAGGGATTAATATTGGGGCATTACAAGTAACGGATATAACGATAGCGATGAGGATACATTTATACAGTTCTGGGATGCTTGGGATTTCATATAGATACAGAATGGAGATGTATACAAGTTCTTAACATATAAGACGGGCGATACATAATCTTGTAAGAGTTACACAATGTTCATTACCAGATGTTTAACACATTACCTTTTTAGTGATGGAAGATGACACATGACAACAGTTACAAAACACAATCATGATTTTTTTATTCATTGGACCGGTCGAATAATGATGACGTCAGTAATTCAAATTTGCGATCTACATAGATCCTTTGGCTTCCAAAAGGACTGACTCCAACTCAACCCAACTCAATTGCTCTCGACTCTACTCTTCTACTACTTGTCCTTTTGGTCAAGATCAAAGTGTAGTATCTGTTCTTCAGATGCTGCAAGCTATGACTAGCAAAGACCAGATGTGGGGGCAGCCCCACATGCCTGACCTTTAACCAGCTCCCATTTCCCACCTCTCGGGAGCTGGTCCCCTTTTCCCCTTCCCCCTCCCTTCACTCCTCACATTAAAAATCGGCCTTGTGCCTAATTTGCTCGGTGGGGGAGCAAATAAATACCATCTGTTCTTCAGATGCTGCACTTCCATTTCTTGTTCTCTTTCGGTGAAGGAGCAGCCCTTCACGACTGAGACAATTTTTTTACCTTTTCTCCACGTTAGAAAACGACGCTGGTGTCTAACTCTGTCCTGTGGGGAGGCATTGTAAATAGGTACTCTTCTACTGACTCCTTTATCTTACTCACTCTTGCTCCTATGCTGAGACTCACTCTTCGTCTATGACGTAAACAAATGTGTTCCCCAAATGTGACCAATTCACGCGGCTATGCATGTTTTTCCAAACACAATTTTAACAGCAAAATAATTTACACATATCATTCTAATCTATTTTTAACAATATATTTTTAATTTGTTTTGTTCATAATTTAGCTGACAATCATAATATTCAGTTTACTAAAAGCATGTCCAAAAAAATATTTTTACGAGATAAACAATATCTTACTATTCTAATAGAATTAAACAATATACTAAATTCTAACATTCTAATTCTTAATCTTGCTCACAAGGTTCGAGTCTCGGCTTATCCTATTATGTATCCTTCTTATTTACATGGAAAGGGGAAACATTTCCCTGTAACAGAGTGTTATGTTGAAACGTTAAAATACGTAATGTCTGAAATGCCTCTGTTAATCAAGATAAAATCGAAGAATTATGTTCGCAGCACCACTACCTCAGAAACAATACATATTTTATTTATACCGCATATATATATGTATATATATATTTATATGTATATATATATATTTATATGTATATATATATATTTATATATATATGTATGTATGTATATATATATATATATATATATATATATATATATATATATATATATATATATATATATTAGAAGAGATCATTCCAAGTTTTTTATATATTTAAAATCAATTCACTAATGGTTATGCACATATATCAATAAGATTTTAAGCTGTGTGAATTAGCTCAAATATTAAGCAGCATGATTAGCATTTCTGTAAGCGAGTGTTCCTTACAACCCGCCTCACAACGTCCGAAGTAAATCTCGAACTACGAACCAATCGGTTGCATTTCGACCAAGCAACACATAAAATATTCTGATATTCTCATGGACGTTAATAAAATAAAGTGCGAAAAACATTTCCCTTTTTAGTCTTTTGTGCGGACTAAAACTAAACTTTAAGCTGGCCCAGCTATTTCAATAATTGTCCGAATCATATTTGCCGCCCTCTTCCCGTAGCTGTTACAGCGATACAATGCGCTGGGTCGGTTTTGAATAAAAGGCCAGCGTAAATCGACTAGAGATTCCCAAAACAAAACCATAGCGCAGTTTTCTCTCACAAAAGCATTTCCTCTCACAGTTAATAATCATGTTTACGCTTCAGTAGTTGAGCGCGGTCACATGCGCAGCGCCTTAGAATATAGACAGTTTTGGCGAAAAGAGAAAGAAAGGCCATTGGCTGCTTCGTTGGGAAAATAGGAATGGTGTATAAACGTGAGTTGTTATAGGGGAAAGTAGAATTAACCATGCTGTGTAAAACAACTGGGGTGGGGAGGTAAAAAAAAACGATATCTAACAATATAAGAGAAAACGGATCTACACGCCAGGCAATAACAGCCTCTGTATTTATCAGTACGAATGAACGTTTTCACTGTATTTGTGCAAATACCTTCACGCGTAACCTCTGCTCTGAGACGTTTGTCACACACCAATGAATACGCCTGATATTATAATCTACCTCGCAGCTTATGGCTGCCTGCCATACAAATGCATATGCGGCACATTTGTTACGCTTACGTGAGCAAACAATTCACACGGCCTAGAAATATCTTTTTCCTTTTTATTGCTTACATTCTCCTCTACACCTATTTTGTATGTGTTTTCGCCTGTATTATAAAAGAGCTTTATATTCATTCTAATTATAGTTTTACATTCTAATTATTTATGTTTATGTACTATTTAGTATATAACTATTTGTCTGTTGGTCCGATTCTTACGATAATAACATACACATCTCTATAGTAGGGTTACATAAAAAATAGTTTTATGCATCTACATCAGAGAGCATGCTTGCGTTATTTTTTATTTAGAAATGCGTGTATGCAAGAATAGTGTGGTTCTGAAACCATATCCTCTTATTCTGTAACAAACGAACTCGGACACGCATCCTTATATAAACACTTACTTTAAAGATAGTGACAGTCACTGAGGGAAATAAAAGCACAAAAACACAGGATAGACTAATAGATTGTTCGCTCCTCCCGTCACACAGCTGCACTATGCTGGCTGACAGTCTTTTTAGGAAAGCATCGCGATATGTTTTGTTTTCTGCTTGAAGTCTCACGAGCCAAAGGGTAAGAAAATGCAACCAAGAAGTTTACATCTTGGAGTTACAATGAATGTATAAGGTAATACAAGCATGTTTGAAGTATATTTTTATATTCGCTAACCCGGGAAATGTATATTAATATGATTTCACAAACGGCACCTCTTTACTTGCGGCCAGCTAAAATGGGTTGTATCCTAACCATGCATATGTTTTTGTTGAGATAGCCAGAGAGAGAAGGAACAGCAATCTAATTCTTAATCTAGGTATTCTAGGAAAGAAGCCATTCGTGTAGAAATGTCCAGATCTTCATTGAAAGGTGGAAAACTGTTGCTTGTTAGGTTTATAACGGCCATTTATGTTGAGAAAGAGTAATCGCAGTAACTTTGTCGGTCATTTTCGTGGTAGTACATGAAAAACAAGCACAAGTAAAAAAAGCATTTTGACGACTAGACAAGCGCTCGATCTTGCTAATGATTGTGTAAATATACGGATAGACGTCCTTTTGGAACCTTGTTTAAGGAGAGTAAAATGTTGCTAGTGGATCAGATACGTAAACAACACTTTCTACATTCGCTATTAATGGCTTAATAGAAATATAGAACACTCTCAAATGTTAACGCGCTCAACTGTCCATGAAGCTTACTTTCATTAGAGCTGTTTGACAATGTTTTTTCTCTATTAATTCTTATAAAGACTACTAATGATTGTTACTAAAAAATAAAAAATTATGTATGATGAACGTGTAGCGAAGTAAGATTTTAGCTGAGGTATTTCAATCCCGCTGGCGAAAGGTAACGAGAATTCCTATCTACAAAAGGAGAGAGACGAAACTCAATAGTACACACGACACAACTTAATGACTTGTAATGAAACACAATGAACAATTACAAAATTATTACAAACTCTTTGCAAAGTTCGCGAATAGCTTGCAATATGTGATTAGGATGTGTTCTTATAGTTTCTTATGGAAAAGAGTCTGCTCTCGGAATGGTTAGGATGTAATTAGGGATTTTGAGCGAGATTTAACTTCGAACAAGAAGTTATTTTCCAACGATTTTCCTAATGCCTTGAATATGCATAATGACAATAGTGCAATGTAATATAAGAAAATATAAGTATTCGACAAGTGTTTGTATTAGGAAGATGTTTTAAAAAAAAGGAATAATAAAGTGTCTAGCATCGACTTCTAAAGAACTCTCACATTAATGCAACAATTATAAATATGCAGCTATTAAGGATTAGCAAAATCCTTCTTTTATCTCCAATTATATATTCCTCTTGTGATACGACACCGGTCATTTCATACAGAATCTTGTCAATGGTTTATATATAGCAAACACCTTCGCCCGACATCACCTCTCTAATCCAATTTATGCTACATGCGTTTAGAGAAACCACTGCGAAACATGTAAATATAGAGTGTGCTAGGATAACTAGTAAATGTTTCATTTTTAATATACTTTTTATAATAAAATAATAATCTATAATAATGAATAGTATTTTTATCACGGTTATTATTATAAGCAATTTTATAATGATTTCTTTTACTTTGTTATCAAATTTAATTTTAACTCACCTTATTTCAATTCAAATTTAATGAACACATATTCTAGTATTTTACACTTTGAAAATTGTAAAAAAACATGAAATATATAAATTTATTGATAAAACATAAATCATCATCTTAAATAAATTAACCATTTCTATTACACTAGCACTGCTACCCGCCATTGCGTGGGTATTGAGCATTTTTCTTTGGGTAGCTTATAACACAACATAATAAAAAAGTGTTGTGGGGGAATCGTCCTCCAAATGGGCTGTTCTATCCATTATATAAACCATAGACCTTTTTATCCCAGGTGTGGATTAAAAACCAGCGCGACCCTCGCCTGCTCGATGACGTTCACTACTCCTTTCAGTTGTAACCTTTTTACGTTCTTGTTCCAGTAATACAGTGTTTAAACTCTATTCCGTTGTTCTGTTTTTTGTGGCTTATTGCAAGCCATAACACTGGCGACATTGGATTCGGAAAACGTACTCACGTTTAAAAACAGTGTTCTAAAAAACTAAACACTGACGACATTGGATTCAAGGAGCATACTAAAATCTAAACCAGTAACGACATTAAAAAAATACTCGCATTGAAATAGTATTCTAAAAATACTAACGACGTCAGACTCAAATGTTATCAAGCCTAAGAATGTGTCTACCATAACACTTGCAACTGAAAGGTTCACAGTAACTAGAATAAAATATGCAGATCATTACGGAAAAAAGAGTTGAAAAGAAAAAAGTTCGGCACGAATTTCAAAGATAGCGATGTACTTTTGCAAAAAGAAAACGGTTCGTCGCGACTTAGAAAGGTACATTTATATACGTTTGGAAAACGAATTCGTAACTTGTGGTTTTCTCTGCTAAAAGAGGGCGTTATTTTGTTTTCTCTGAAGAATAATATACACTTGATTGTTTTCTTTAGACAATGAACATTTTATATATTTATGTGTTTCTGTTCTGACCGCGATAGACAATTTTAAATACGAGGAAGAGAAAAAATCATTCGTAGCGTATTTTCGGCGTTATGAACAATTTTTTTTTTTAATATTGACTGCAGCAACTGGTCTGATCAAAAGAAAACCAGACGTCTACTACGAAAATTTGAAACGGCTGAGCATGATAAATTCGTGGATTACATCTTGCATCGGAAAACAGCAGATTTATCATTCAATGAGACGGTAAATTTGTTAATAGAACATTTCTGGCCGAAAACGTTTTTTTTTTTTTTCATAAGCGTTGGAGATATTTGAATCTGGTAAAGACGATAATGACGATGCTGCCACATACGCAGCTGTAGTGAACAAGCACTGTGATGACTTTAAGTTGTCTGAACTAACAGCAGACAATTTTAAATGTCTTGTGTTTGCGCAAAGGTTAACCTCGGGAAAAGATGCGGAAATCAGACTCAGAGTCCTTAGCAAATTAGAAAATGAACCGAACTTAACACTTCAAAAATTGACTGAAGATTGTCAAAAAGTAGAATTTATAATAAAAAAAGATGCAAGAAATATCGAAGCAGGCATCGCGAATATAAAAAAGGGGTTAAGACAAAACCGTCGAAATGGCACCCAGACCACTGAAACTCAGAAAAGCTTAAAGTACCGAGCGCTTGTTTCAGATGTGGTGGAATACATTGGGTAAGGGATTGCCCATTTTTTAACAAAAAGATGCTATTTATGCAATAAGATCGGTCATAAAAGTTCGCACTGTAGGAAAACTCAGAATAGAAGCCGTGTACGTCAAACCAGAACTAAGGACGCCGTAGACTAAAATCTACGCAAATATGTAACGGCAAAGCTATTAAATTCCAATTAGGAAGTAGATCGGATCTTTCAATAATACATCTCAAAAGATGGAAAATATTACGAAATCCGACTATGTAAAAAAACTAACTGAACGGCGACGGTCGTTAATGGTACACAAATTCATTTTGAAGGTGAATTAATTACAAACGTCACTTTACGGGGGTAAACTAAAAAACTAAGATTGTATGTGCTAAAAGGTAGTAAGGACCTATTCGGTTCTGGCAGCATGGATGAGTTTCGTCTCTGGGATCTTCCTATATCCACATTCTGCAAGAAAATAGATACCCGCCCAGCAGAAACGGAGAAACTTATAAACTGTTTTAAAAAAGAATTCACAAACGTATTTATTCCTGGCCTGGGGAGATGTAAAAAATGGCCACAGATTTTAAGTTGAAACCTGGAACACAACCGGTGTTTTAAAATAAACGTAAAAACCTGTTCGCTTCCCTGAACAAAATAAATCAGGAACTAAACAAATTTTAAAGCATCGGTATACTCGTTAAAATTGAATATAGTGAGTGGGCTGTTCCGGCAGTTTACGTAAAGAAAAGGTTAGAGGAAATTCGCGTTTGCGTCAACTTCACGACCGGACTCAACGGGTCCTTAGAATATTTTCACTATCCATTACCTAGTACAGAAGAAGTGTTCACGAAATTAAATGGCGGCAATTTGTTTCTAAGATCGACCTAAGTGACGCTTACCTACATATTCCGGTAAATGACAAAAGCGCTAACCTCCTCTGTATTAACCCTCATCGAGGTTTGTACAGATACGAAAGACTCGCGTTTGGTATCAAGGTGGCATCAGCAATATTCCAGCAAGTAATGGATACCATGCTGTCCGGTTTGATTACATTATCATAGCGAGCAAAAGTAGGGAGGAACATGAAAAACATATCATACAAGTATTCAGTCGAATACAAGATTATGGATTTAAGATCAAAGCAGATAAATGGCACTTCTGTTTACAAACAATTAAACACCTGGGTCAAATAATCGATAAAGATGGCAAACGCCCAGACGCAGATATTGCGACCGCTATTAAGCATAGCTCAATTGCAGAGTTTTTTTTTAGGTTTGGCAAATTATTACCAGGAGTTCATCCTAAATATGCACAAATTGCGAGCACCACTTAATGAATTGCTGAAAAAGAATAAGGCTTGGGAGTGGACAGAAGATTGGCAGACATCATTCCAAGAAATAAAAAGAATCCTGACTTCAAAACTATTCCTAGCGTATTTCAACCCGCAGTTGGACATAATAGTTGCTAGCGAAGCTAGTCAATATGGCATCGGGCGTGCATGCTACATCGAAAACCGGATGACTCAAAACAGCCTATTGCTTTCGCATCACGGACTCTCTTGCCAGCGGAAAAGGATTATTCTCAGATCTAGAAAGGGGCCATAGGAATTATATTTGCAGTTTCAAGATTTCACCGGTTCTCAAACGGAAGACATTTTTTTCTACAAACCGAGCATAGGCCGTTGATATCCATTTTTCAATCAAACATTCACCTTTAAGGTGGGGAAGTGCACTGCTGAACTTTAATTTTACAAGTCAATTTCTCCCCTCAAATCAATAAGCCCATGCAGACGGTCTATCGAGACTGATTTCTGCAAAAATGGAACCTCTTGAAGATTCAGTAATCGCGGCACTACGTATTAATAGTAATATAAAGACCATGATAAACAATATTATCCGCGAACTGCCGGTCACACTTAAGGAAATAAAGTCAGAATCCCTAAATGACAATTTCATTCAAACCACGAAGCAGAAATAAGCACTGGCTGACACCCTTGCAGACATTTTTCTGATTGCGACGAAATACTGTTATACGGTGAAAGGGTTGTCATCCCCCCGAACCCTTCAAAAAAGAATTCTCAGGGATTTTCATATGGGGCATCCAGGAATAAACAGAATGAAACGCCTAATGATAAGTTTTGTTTATTGGCCAGCTATGGACCAATATATTACCGACATGGTGATCAGATGCAAAGGCTGCGCTTTGGCTTCAAAAGCACCACCGATTACATATAAACCTTGGCCTAAAGCTGAACAACCATGGTCGAGGATCCACATCGATTATGCGGGACCTGTGGAGGATTTTTACTACATAATTGTACTTGACTCTTCGTCTGATTGGCCAGAGGTACTAAGATGCAAAAAACCGACCACGGCAACAACGACAATTTTTTTATTGGAATTGTTTGCTCGATTTGTGATTGTAGACTGTTTGATTAGCGACAACGTTACACAGTTCACCTCGACAGAGTTCAGAGAATTCTGCGAGACGTATCAAGTCAATACATATTACGACACCCCAGTACCACGCCAGAAGCAACGTCCAGGCCGAACGCTTTGTCGATACGCTTAGAAGGGCATTAAAAAGGGGTACAGAAAAGGCCCTTCCGTAATTTCTGAAGGGTTTACAGAATCAGGAGAAATCCGAACAAACAAGATACGGGATCCCCAGCAGAAATTATGTTTGGACGGAAAATAAAATCCGCATCTGATAAACTGCTACCCAAACACATAGTACACAACAGAACCTCTACAGTGCGAACGAAACGGTTTAACAGCGGAGATAACGTGTATTTTAGACATTTTAGAAATAACGTTCCTTTTCGGACCCCAGAAGGAAGAAATACTGATTTTCACATCCGTTGAAATCAGCTTCGCAAGGGTGGTGCTGTGGGGGAATCACCCTCCAAATAAACCGCTCAATCAATTATATAAACCATACACCTTTTGATCCCAGGTGTTGATTAAACACCAGAGCGTCCATCGCCCGCTCGGTGACGTTTACTACTATTTTCAGTTGTAACCTTTTTACGTTGTTGTTCCAGTAATACATTGTTTAAACTCTAATAGGTTATGTTTTCTTCGTGGCGTATTGCAAACCATAACAATAAGATAAAGTAATTATTTCTTCCAGGTCACGATGCGCTTAAAAAAACACCGGCTCTATCAAGAGTATTGAGCACTTTGATAATATTAAGTCGTCTGCCACTTCCCACAATAATGTGATGAAGAATGATGTCATAACCGCAAGAAACCCTCTTTTCCCCTTCCTACTCGAATAAAAAAGATGAATTCTGGAAGGAGTGTCTAATTAAAACGATTGTCAACCCGTGTGATCACAATCTCAAGTCGTCCCCCATTTACAACCATAACTTGAAGAGGGATGGAATCATCACCGGAAGTAACCACCAGCCTATCACCTTCCTACTCGAAAAAATGAGGTAATGTCTGGAAAGATTAAACACTCGCCAAACCACGTGATGATAATCTCAAATAGTCATCCACTTACCACGATAATTTGAATGGGAATTTAGAATAGCATCGGAATTTACCATCCCACCAATCAACATCTACTCAAATAAACAGGTGGAGATATTTTCTAGGAGAATTATCTAATTTAATAAATCTCCAATCCCCAAAACAACTGAAAAAAACCCTAAAATTATTAAATTAATACTATACATTTATAAATATAGTAATGTTAGATAAGGTATTGTCAGAACATTGTCTGATATTAGTAAAAATACCCTGAATGAAACATCTTTGTCTGAAAATATTTGAATTTCAATTGAAATTTTACGTATTACAAATAAAGAAAATATTTTCATATTTTAAAATGTTATTGTATTTTATATATTAAACGTGGTCAGTTGTAAATAATAAATCATCTACTACTCCTAAACTAAAGACATTACAAGAGCGTGAAATATCTATTACCCAGAAAAATAAGATTTCATCTTGCTTATTTTCTTTAAGTTTTTAAGGTAAAAAATGATTCTATAACTTCCCTGTTCTACAAATGTGGAAATGCACTAATTTACCAAGAGAAAATAACGAGTGTTCCTCGATGTTCGCCTCCATCCTTATTAAACGATGTGACGCTTTCCATACTCAACACCGATATATTTTACATGCTAAATATATTTGGAAGATGTTATCTCCGAACAAGATGCAGACATTATACCAAGGAATGTAGGTAAGTTGAGAGTAGAACCAAATTAAATGTTACAAAATCGACTTAATACTAATAAGTATTAAACAATACTCAAAAGTATTAGAGCGACAGCCATTGCACAAATAATTCAGATACGTCAGACATCAAACGTTAATTCTCCTTCGCTTACAATTAAAGCAGAAAGAATAATATTTTACACTCATGCAAGAAAAAAATAATATTTTACACTCATGCAAGAAAAAATCATTCTTTCCACAAGATACACAGGTACATTTCCGGCTATACTTTGTCTGAATAACACAATTACTGGATTATGGTTTGCAGGGACAGTTTTAAAACCTGTCTCACTTGTACTCAATTTGGACATAATAGTATGCATTGCAGAAGACATAAACCACATAAAACCCGTACTAAATTCGCAGGACATCATGGAACAATGGCACAAATGCGAGATAATTCGTGGTAGCAATAAGTCTGAATAAACATTTAAATTACAATTAGACTATAAATCGGAGGTAGCTGTTGCTAATTTTCATGCATGAAAATAGTTGAATAAACGAACTCCGTGAATAATAACAAAATTGCTAAATCTCTAACTGCTAAAAAATTAAATTTAAAAGTAAAATCATTGGAAACGTATAATTAATAATAAGTTTTATAAAGCGGCGAATTTTATTTGTCACACACCGGATGCATCAGTTTTATCCGGATGATTTTTAGTAAACATTTTTTGCTAGAAAATATTGACTATAAGATTCACCCGAAACGAGAAATTACCATTCGAATTAAGCTATCCATAGAAAGTTAATCACATTTTAACCGAAGCTCAAAGAAAAATTAAAAAAGACGTTGCAAAGAGTGAAGCAGAAAAGTCGAAAAAAACATCCAGTAATGACGCATCGGCGACAATAATAACAAAGCAGGAAATAAATCAAGAAGTCACGAAAGAAGTTATTTTTAAATGAAAACACTAGCCCAACGGTTTAATGGTAATTCCAAAACCACTGTACGAACAAGAAAAAAGAATTGATAAAGACAGAGTTTGTTCGACCGTACCATCTTCTCACTCTATGAACGCCTAAGGAGAAATAGGAAATTGGATTATATTCCTCGAAAACGCAGGCATAAAATGTGATTATAAAGAATATGAGATATGATCTACACCCTGTGCAAGAATTACGAGGGGTGTGACATAAGTAATGCCCCTGGCCCACGTTCAGTTGTCTGATCTAGCTGAAATTTTGCATGTGCAATAATTTATTACTCTACGGGTCATGTGCCAAATTACAGCTCTGAACTAATTGTTTTTTCTGTTTTACAGGTTTTTGAACTGAGTCAGGTGTGAAATGGAGCCGAGCAGTGATCCGGCTTTTGTATTTGAAAGACGCAAACAACACGAGACTTTTGATGAAATTAAAGAAGCTTATGGTGGTAATATCCCATCATATGACCTTGTAAAACGCTGGCATTGTGGATTCAAACATGGCCGGAAGTCTGTGGAAACAGCTCCCGGACGTGGTCGCCCCCATCTGCCATTGATGAGGCATCTGCCCGTCAAGTTGAGGCTGACATTCTGGAAGATCGGCGCATTACTATTCGTCAAATAGCCCAAGATGTCAAGATTAGTACAGGGTCTGTGGGAACAATAATTCATGACCATTTGCATATGTATAAGGTGTCTGCCAGATGGATTCCCAGGTTGCTCACACAATTCCAGAAGAAAGAACGCATCGAGGATGAATTTGGAGATGTGCCAAGAAGATGAGTCAAAGTTTTTCAAAAGACAGATTGCACAAGATGTAACCTGGATCCATCACTATGATCCAGACACCAAAGCCTAGTCAATGCAGTGGAACACTTGGACTTACCACCACCAAAGAAGTTAAGGGTGCAGCTCTCCGCTGGCAAGGTCAAGCTCATATTCTCCTGGGACCAGGACGGAATAGTGATGACAGATTTCCTGGCAAAGCGTACCACAATTACAGGAGCCTATTATGCTTCACTTTTGATGGAATTAAGGGAAGCCATCAAAATCAAGAGGCGGGACAAGATCAGCAAAGGTACGTTCCTCTTGCGGGACAACGCTCCGGTCCACAACTCGCATGTCGCCAGATCAAAAGCACGTGCGTGTCGTTATGAAATCCTCAAGTCTCCTGACCTTGCACCCTCTGACTTTTACCACTTTCCAGCGATGAATTTGATTTTGAAAGGAAAGCGTTTCCTAGATGAGGCAGCCTTGATTTCTGAAGTCACGTCTTGGTTGGAGGACCAACCTGTGGTGTTCTACAAAAACGGTCTCCAGAGATTCATCAAACGATGGGAGAAATGCGTAACTCTGTTTGGTTCCTACATAGAGAAAGACGAATAACTGTGCCAAGCTTCGTTGCTCTAATTATATAGGAACTGGGTCAGGGGTATTACTTGTTGCACGCCCCTCGTATAGGCAGATTGATATTTTTGTTCTAACGCCGATAGATTTCAATGAAAATTTGTGAAATTTAGCACGTTATATGGAAACACTAACACAATTGCAGATCTAAAATTTGAAGCTAATATACACAGCCATTTTGGTGATTTGCATTTTTTTCAGCCTGCCAACTTTATATGCAAACCAATGCTAAAATGTCATCAGTGTGTCCTGTATTAAAGAATTCAGGTGATAATTCGTCTCCCTCTTAGTACAGACCAATAAGTCTCCTGTTTGTCATGAGTAATTGTTGAAATCTATATGAAATAGAGAAGTAGCCAATCGCCTCAGCAGAAATAACCTTCTTAGTGACATGCAATGTGGTTTCTGTGCTGCCAGATCTATAGCAGATTGGCTAACGGTTATATCTCATAGGATTAGTGAATCTCTTGACGAAGGTTTCCTTTCTAGGGCGATTGCTCTTGACATATCAAAGGCCTTCGACAAGGTATGGCATAAGTGGCTACTTCACAAGATTTCCAGCTACGGTATAACTGGAAATATTTTCTCAATCATTAAATCATTTCTCTCTGATAGGGTCATAAGAGTAGTGGTTGATGGGCAGAAATCAGAGACCCTCATTATTAATGCTGGAGTCCCTCAGGGGTCCATACTAGGCCAACTCTCTTCCTGATCTACATAAATGATCTTCCTAAACACATACTTAAATCATTCGTTGACATCTATGCTGATGACACGACCATCTATGGCAACACATCAAAGGCCGTAAAGTTCAAAGTTTTCTCTGATTCTCTCTCCTCTAATCTCGAGCGCGTGGTACAGTGGCGTAAGAGGTGGCTTGTTAATTTTAATGCATCTTAAAGCTCCTATCTTAATATCATCTACGCTCTGATCCCCATCTGGCATCAATTGAAATGGATGGATCACGTCTAGGGGAAGCTCCATGTTTTGATCATCTTCTGGGCTTGACCTGAAATGGAACACGTACATCAAGTCTATTGCTAAGGTCGCTCGAAAAATGGTAGTATCCTTCTACCGCTCCAGAAGATTTGTTTATCTATATAAAAGCCAAGTACGTCCAAGGATGGAGTTCAGCTTCCACATCTGGGCAGGAGTTACTAAAAACAGCTCATCCTGCCTTGACAGAGTATAAGATAGGAGAGACGTTGCGAGCCTGTCCTTTTTATCGTCACTTCCATGGCAATTGCTCGTCTGAGCTCTAATATCTGGTCCGTCCATGCCAATCTTTCACGATAAACACTCGTCTATCTGAAACCACTGTCCAAAATGTTCCCCACTCTTTATCTGTGCCAAAATGAAAACATAGATTCCATGAACAAAGTTACTTTCTTATAAGTGCACGCCTGTGAAACTCTGTTCCCTTTGCATGTTTACCACCTGACAACAACCTGGATGTCTTCAAGCCCAACATAAAAAATTCCTGATGAACCGCCCCCTTCAGTAAGACACTTTATAAAATCTCCAATACTAACGTACTTTACACGCAATAACACTTATCCCCGAGTTGCTTCTCGGCCTTGATATTTCCTTGTAAAAGAAAAAACTGGTTAAGTGCTAAAACATTGATCATTCTAGGAATTTGTAAATTGAGAACAACAATAATAAAGAACAAACAACTTCAATATGGTTTCATAGTACAATCAATATCTTATGTAATTGCTATTTTTATTGACAAGAGTATTGAAGATGTCAAGCTTTCGATTTCATCATATGAAATTTCCTTGGCATGAGTAAGAATAGCATTCCAAAGGTCATCCTTGAAGCTGTACTGCCTTCCTCTGGAGTAAATATTTTGTTTCAAATTGGCACGCGCGTACACCGGTAGATAATTCAGAAGCCCCCCCCCCAAAAAAAAGAACCACTGGGCCTCAACTTTAATTAGACCCCGTTTTTTAGTGTTTTGTCCTAATGAAATTGAACTTTGGTCATAACTAGTTTATTATATTCAAAACATCACATCAAAACACTAGGCATTTTGGCATTTTTTCTCCGTTCTACAGCATATGTTCTAGATAGCCTCCATTTTGCTTTTGTTTTTTGGGTCGCTCTGTATAATAATAAGTATTATAATAAGATTAAAAATAATAATATAACTTTGATATTCTTAAATCTTTCAATTATTCTGTGTTTATCTTTTTCATATGCTAATTTAACAATAATTTCGTATGTGCATATAGGACAGAAAGATTGTAAATAATATGAGCTACTGAAAAGAAAAAAAGTGTAGGTTAAATCATAAATCTAATGCCCATTTTCTCATTAGCAGATACCTTTTTATTGATTTCTTGTCGTCTTTTTACTAACACAACCTTATATACCAAGTTATTTATTTGCATGCTACTTTTTAGTACTCAGCATCCCTTATTTTCACTAATGGTACTGGAATTCATTTATCCTCATGCGTAGAGCAGTATATGAAAAGTATAAAGTGCAAATTTGCTGTAGAAAATATGTTATCTGAATAGCTTGCTAACTTAAATTCCTCAAATATACGATTATTAAATAAGCAGTCAGCATGTTATTTTCCTACAAACTATTATGTATAGATTTGTCAAAACACACCACATATAATTCAAAATAATATATTACTACAAAGACATGTTGAGCGTGTGCATACAGGGTCTGAGTTCTAACCTATAATTTCTTACTCTATTCGATCACTTTAGCGTTAGTCAACACCATAGGTTTCTTATTTGAAAAAACAATGATCTCAATCTCAAAATACATGACACATTCCCATTTCTTATTTCTATGTTTTTTTTGTTTGGAAAAATTCTCCTTCTGACACCAACCAAAGCGCATTTATCTGTACGCTTTCCCAAAGTGAAGACAATAAAATCAGGAATGAACATGAGAAATTACACGGCAGCGTGCACACGTACCCCAATAAGTGGTTCCAACAACTGCATTTTCATAATGGTTGACTGACGACGCTGGAAGAAATAATAATTTCAGAAAATACATATACACGCACAGTCTCAAATGTTTGTTTTAACAGACCTTCGTAGTATGAAAACAAAGAGAAATCCAATACATAAAGATGATCACAGACACACTCATACTCACCCCCAACACACGTACACACCCTTGTTTTCCTCCTTTTGCCTGTCTCTCTATTGTGTGCGCTATGTCTGTGTGTATATTGACATAGAGAGGGAGAGAAAGATATGAAGACAATATTAACAAGATGTAGTTACGTGTTCAGAATACACCTGCGTATTGCGGCACAAAGACGTCTGTATATATGTGCAATAGTAAATAATTTTTCTTGGTGACAGATTAGGAAACTATATGCATAATTATTCACATATATAAATATATACATATATTTATGCATATATATATATATATATATATATATATATATATAGGACAAAAAGAGTATGAAATGAAGACACAAACTATATATTGGTAGATATAGAATGGATCATTTATTGAATAATGGAATACAGGCAAACTTTGTGGGATAAAAGGGACTCTTTATGCTAGGGCATTTCGAAGCCAAGTGCTTCTCATCCGAAGAGTACAGAAGGTGCTAGGTAGCATGGGGAAGATGCTGCGTCTAGCGTAAGGTTCATTCGGGATGAAAAAGATGAAGAGGAATTATAGAATGTTGGGAGAAGCTTTATTGAATTCTAAATAAATAAGGAGAAGCTTATTATATATAATATGATATATAAGAATATATAATGTCTTTAACATAGTATTGAGATTAAGGGGTTTATGTATTATTGTTAAATAGAGGGTGTATTGTTGCTGCGTGGTAATTTATTTTAACGGTTTGTGAGGTGTCTATTTTCAATGGAGTGTATAATTTTGATTAAATTGGGGGGAGGGTTATGCAAGGTTGTAAAACTGAAAGGTAATATGCGGCAATATATTTATAAGTTTCTACTGTTCTGATATGGGATGTATGATCATAAAGGGGCGGTCAGAGATAAGAGGGGCAATGACTATGAGTGCGCATAACTTGATGCAAAAGGTTAAGTATATATATTGATGTTAAAGTGGGGGAGTAAGGAAACGATTGCTACTTATAAGAGTGCTAAAAATATACAAAATAGTAGTAGGGTAATTATAATATTACAAAAGATAATAGTAATAATAAAGCTAAGAATAAATTAGAAGTAAAATTGAAAATTAAAAAAAATGAATATTAAAAATAAATAAATAAAATAAAAATAAAGGCACAATTAAAAGTAAACATCAAAATTGCACATTAAATATTACCAATAGTTGTAATAAAATTAAATTCAAAATTACTGTTAATAACAGTGAAAATGGAGATAATGGTTGTGTTTATGGAAGCAATGACATGGGTAATAACGGGGATAATAATAATGATATAAATTAAAATGATGATTATAATAATAATAATAATAATAATGATAAAAACAATAATAATAATATTAATCATAATAATAATAACAATAGTAATAGCATTA